>NC_088342.1:6207500-6507500 GCF_036884655.1 Musa acuminata AAA Group | reverse complement strand
GCAGACGTAGTAAATGTGTGTGACAGTTGTTGCATGCAGATATAGACTAATTGAGAGATCATAAGCAACACGGCAAACATGCTTCTCTTTTGTGTCTGAGCTCGTGCTTCACGGGACGAGTGGCGCCACCTTCGGCACGTGCACCGGAAACTTGTCGATCTCCTCCGTACATGGATTCTTGTGAACGCCATTGACGGTGTGGAGGGCTCTCCAGACGGCACTGTTGCACTTGAACCCTGACGCGAACGCGATCTGCCACACCCGGTCGCGTCTGCTCATCCGGCCTTTGGCCTCGCAGTAGGATAGCTCGTACCGGAGGGAGCTGCTGGAGGTGTTGCCGAACCTGTGCACCGTCATCCTCGACGGCTCCATGGGGCGTGGAGTAAGTTCGAGGCTCTTCTCGAGCTCGTCCAGCACTGCGTGGCCGCCGGCGTGGATGCAGAAGTGCTCGACCGCCAGCTTGAAGTCGGGGACGTAGCTCCTGATCTTGAGCTTGAGGACGTTCCTCAGGATCATGGCGGCCAGGAAGAGGAGCTGCTCCGGGATGGGGAGGACCAGCGGCCCCAGCGTGGAGATGTTGACCTTCAGGGCGTTGCCGGCGACGCCATGAGTTCCTTGGACAGGGTGATGCCGACCTTGCCCTTCGCGTCCTCCTCCTGCGAGACGCAGGAGTAGCTGCAGTCGCCGCCGCCTTGGTGGGTGCGCATGGTGTGCACCGTCGGTCAGAGCGGCGGTTGGAGACGAGGATGGAGGCACCGCCCATGCGAATATTTATTTTACTTTAAAATAATAAAATCTAAATATAAGGGTCCGCCATCACGCCGATGTTCCTGAACAGCTCGTCGGCGGCGCTGAAAAATGACAGTTTCCGCCGCCTCTCTCGCGGTGGCGTGGCTCGTGTTGATCGGGCTGCACAGTACGGATATGGGGAAGTACGAGGAGTCCCCGATCCCGCAGCATCTTCCGCTGGAAATCCACGGTCTCGTCGGTGAACGTCCTGGCGCTCCTGAATTGATCCATGATCGTGCTGCGAGTGGCCATGCGAACCTGGCTCGGCTTGTAGCAGGAGAAGTCCACCAAATAGACCTAGCGGGGGCGGCTCATGGCGACGAGGTGGGTGGAACCGGTGACAACCCATGGCTGGGTTGGAAGCTCACGGAGGTCGGCTAGCGTCAGCGTCGGCAGGCGAGGAAAGAGTAGGAGAAGCAGTGGACCAAGGCAGAGATAAAGAGCATTAGAGATGGCACGACGGTAGAGGAGCTTCACGTAGTTCGGCTTGACTACTAGCTTTACAAGGTTAGAGAACCTGCGGTCAACAGAAGGCGCAACCTTCTCAGCCACGGCTGCTAACACATAAAGACTTCAAACTAGAAACCAGTGGCAGAAAACTTCCGGACAAATGTATAGAAAGAGAGATGGGACCGAGCACTGTTTAGAGGATACGTATTTGTAGAGGAGGAAGAAATGAGTCGGGGAATAGTATCAAACACATTAGATTCATCGATCTGTTCTATATCTGTTGCATGCATTTGCTGCATACGAGAGATTGCT
The DNA here is from genome assembly GCF_036884655.1 of Musa acuminata AAA Group. NCBI lineage: Eukaryota > Viridiplantae > Streptophyta > Magnoliopsida > Zingiberales > Musaceae > Musa > Musa acuminata. The sequence goes on along the minus strand of NC_088342.1, from coordinate 6,505,949 downwards.
AGCCAACCATGCTGCTCTTAAACAATGATTTCCCGGCTCCATGTCGTAGCTTTAGCATTAAATGTGGCTCACAATCTTTATTTCTTAGTGCTGAGAAGAGTGGTGATCATCTTTAGTATGTTCTATGTCATCTTCTGTGTCTTCCGGTGCACAGGAAAGCCCAGTTAATGTTTCTAACTCTCTGCTAACGCACAGTCTTCAAGCAGGATACTTTTTATCTCGTCATAACCGGCATAAGCTGTGAAAGGTGATGTTTCTTAGCATTTCCAGTAAACAATAGATTTCAGACAAGTTCGTACTTCGCGATTTACGGGTGTTAGAGAGATCGTGATGGAATGGACTGAGCTGACGAGTGTTCTTCCAGGAAAGCATGCCTCATTGAGCATTAGAAATAGCAAGAGCACATGATGCTGTAAGATCACTACCAACTACATATCACTGTGAACCCTTCGAAGGATGACAAACCCTAGCAGAAAACACAGGAGGAGTAAATGACTTCTCCATCTTCATTCAGGCGATGCAAAATCACATGATACATGTTCTCCATTTGGGGTGGGGGTGCAATATCGAGTGGGTGGCGAAGATGCATGACCTATATAGCACTGCAGCAGCAGCAGTCATGGCCACGGCTGAGGCTCATCAAACGTATTACCTCGTGTTGGGTCCAGCCCGGCTTGGACAAATTTGGGCCATCAGCCCAAATCAAATAAATCAAGAGAGAAAGGGTAAAATTGAGTGAGCGTGCAGCGGCGGCGTGCAGAGAAATAGAGAGAGAAAGATTAGGTTTCTAAGTTTTCTGCTTGACGATCGGTGGCCAAACGTTGTTAGTTTCGGCCCAAATTTTATGTGGAGAATCCTTGCAGCAAACTCTACAATCCTAACGGTGTTGATCTACAGTTTACCCTCTCTAAGGCACTTTCCTACGATATCCACTTCGTGAGATCTAGAATTCTCTTTTGAGGAGATCCATCCTACGTGATGAAGATATGCTATTCTTGAGCCAAGATCTATGATCTTGATGTTATTCTGATCCTCTAGTTATTCTAGAGAAGACCTACTGTAAACCTGTTATCATTATTATTGATAGTGGAAGTTTGAGGTGGACCGCGGTCCCGTGATTTTTCCCACGTTGGGTTTTCCACGTTAAAAAGATTTGGTCTCACTGTGTGATTGATTTATTGCTCTATTGTTTATGCTGTGCTGATTGATATTAGCATTTTGATATCAAGTTGATATTTTGATGAGGAACCTATTTTGATACACAAAGAGGGAAAATAATTATTCCGCATTAACATATTTCTTCCCAACAAGTGGTATCAGAGCACCAGGTTGTTTGGTGCTAGTTTTCTTGTGTGATTGAAATGGAGTCAGATGGTATGATTAAATTGAACCCATCAAATTATTCCACTTGGAGGCGTCTGATGGAAGATTTGCTCTATTGCAAAGATTTATATAATCCTATCAAGGTTAAAGATAAACCTTCTACTATGGACGATGAAGAATGAGAAGTTCAACATAGAAAAGCTATTGCCTATATTAGAAGATGGATGAATATAAACTTGCATGAGCATATTTCAGATGAAATCAGAGCTGATGTTGTTTGGCAAAGGTTAGAAAATCTCTTTGCGAAAAAGACAGTGGGAAATAGAATTTCTCTCCTCAGAAGGCTTGTAAATTTGAAGTATAAAGATGGTGGTGGTAACATTGTTGAGCACATAAGCCTATTTCAGAGTCTTGCAAACAAGTTGGTTGCTATGAAAATGAATATAGATGATGAGATGCAGGGATTATTACTTCTTAGCTCTTTACCAGAAAGTTGGGAAACGTATGTGGTGACTATTTGTAACTCCACGCCAGAGGGGACTCTAACCATAGATATGGTTAAAGATAGTTTGCTAAATGAAGATGCAAGAAGGAAAGAACAGAGTGAATCTTCTTCTGGTGTATTTGTTACTGAAAAACAAGAAAGACGTGGAAGAAGTCATAGCAGAAATCCATATGGTTATAGAGGAAGATCCAAGTCTAGAAGAGATATCAAATGTTTTCACTATAATAGGCCAGGTCACATGAAGAAAGAGTGTAGGTTTTGGAAGCGAGAACAGAATGAAATGAAGAAAAATGAAAAAGAGACCAATACAGTTGCTGCTGAAGGTAATATCACTATTGTTTGTGATGAAGGTTGTGTCAGTCTTGTAGCTCAGGACAGTAACTGGGTAATTGACTCTGGTGCTTCATTTCATGTTACTTCTCATGGTGATTTCTTTAGATCTTACACTATTGGTGATTTTGGTAATGTTAGAATGGGAAACAATGGTACATCTAAGATTATGGGTATTGGAGATATTGGTAATAGGCCAGGTCACATGAAGAAAGAGTGTAGGTTTTGGAAGCGAGAACAGAATGAAATGAAGAAAAATGAAAAAGAGACCAATACAGTTGCTGCTGAAGGTAATATCACTATTGTTTGTGATGAAGGTTGTGTCAGTCTTGTAGCTCAGGACAGTAACTGGGTAATTGACTCTGGTGCTTCATTTCATGTTACTTCTCATGGTGATTTCTTTAAATCTTACACTGTTGGTGATTTTGGTAATGTTAGAATGGGAAACAATGGTACATCTAAGATTGTGGGTATTGGAGATATTTGCTTGGAGACCAGTATTGGGAGCAAATTAATACTCAAAGATGTAAGGCATGTTCCAGATATTCGTCTTAACTTGATATCTACAGGTAGACTTGATGATGAGGGCTTTGCACATTATTTTGGTGAAAGTAAATGGAAACTCACTAAAGGTTCTCTAATTGTGGCAAAAGGAAAGAAGATTAACTCTTTTTATATCATGGAAGCTAAGCTACACAAAGGAGAGATTAATGCAATTCGAAAAGGTGAAAGTATAGATCTTTGGCATAAGAGGCTTGGACATATCAACGAGAAGGGACTTCAAACTCTTGCTAGAAAGCAGTTCTTACCAGAGTTGCAAGGTACATCTCTTAAATCTTGTGATCATTGCTTAGCTGGAAAAACACATAGAGTTGCATTTCAGACATATCCATCATCTAGAAGATCTGATGTTATTGATTTAGTTCATACTGATGTCTGTACTATGCAAACTAGAACTCTTGGAGGTGCTCTTTATTTTGTTACTTTTATTGATGACAATTCTAGAAAAGTTTGGGCTTTTGCTTTGAAATCTAAAGATCAGGTACTCGATGCTTTCAAGGAGTTTCATGTCAATGTTGAAAGAGAAACTGATAGAAAGCTAAAGTGTGTTCGATCAGATAATGGTGGCGAGTACAGGGGTCCTTTTGAGAATTATTGCAGGTTCCATGGTATCAGGCTTGAGAAAACAGTTCCTAAAACTCCTCAGCAGAACGGTGTGACAAAAAGGATGAACATAACCATTGAAGAAAGGATTAGGTGTATGCTTTCTCACGCCAAGTTACCGAAGTCATTTTGGGGGGAGGCTATGAGAACTACAGTTGACCTGATAAATCTTTCTCTATCAGTTCCTCTGCAAGATGATGTTCCAGAGAGAGTATGGAGAGGAAAAAATATATCTTATAATCATTTGAGAGTCTTTGGGTGTAAAGCATTTGTTCATATTCCTAAAGATGAGAGGTCCAAGCTTGATAATAAGGCAAAAGCATGTATCTTCTTGGGATATGGTCATGAAGAGTTTGGGTACAGATTATGGGATCCAGTGAACAAGAAGATTATTAGAAGCAGAGATGTTGTGTTTCTTGAAGACCAATTGTTTGATGATGGTGATAATGTTGAGAAGCCAGAAACCTCTGTTTATATTCCTTGGAGTTTGGGTCCAGTTCCTTCACCTGTAGTTCATGATGATCATGGGGGAGATGAACAAGAAGATTGTGGTGAGAATACTAGTGATGACACACCTACAGTTGATGATTCTGAACCAACTGAACAGCTACCTCCACCACCAATTAAGATTTCATTGAGAAGATCCACTAGAGAGCGACAATCCTCTACCAGATATCCTCCATATGAGTATGTTATGCTTACTGACGGGGGAGAGCCAAAAACTTACCAAGAAGCTATTCTACATGAGAATAAGAGTGAATGGGTTAAAGCCATGCAAGAAGAGATGAGATCCTTGCTTGAGAACCACACCTATGACTTGGTAAAGCTGCCGAAAGAGAAGAAAGCTCTCAAGAATAAGTGGGTTTATAAATTGAAGACTGAAAATAATAGCTCACAACAAAGATACAAGGCACGACTAGTTGTGAAAGGATTCAGTCAGAAGAAAGGTATTGACTTTGAAGAAATATTTTCTCCGGTTGTAAAAATGTCCTCTATCCGAGTTGTTCTTGGTTTGACTGCCCGCTTGAATTTAGAAGTTGAGCAACTTGATGTAAAAATAACATTTCTTCATGGTGACTTAGAAGAAGAAATTTACATGGAGCAACCAGAAGGTTTCAAAGTCAAGAGAAAAGAAAATCTGGTATGTAAGCTTAGGAAAAGCTTATATGGACTCAAACAGGCACCTAGACAGTGGTACAAGAAGTTTGATTCCTTTATGATAAGCCAAGGGTATGATAGAACCACATCTGATCATTGTGTGTTTATGAAGAAATTTTCAGATGATGATTTTATTATTTTACTGCTATATGTTGATGATATGCTGATTGTTGGCCATGATGTTGGAAAAATTGGAAAGCTTAAAAGAGAGCTAAGTAAGTCTTTTGCCATGAAAGACTTAGGATCGGTGAAACAAATACTTGGCATGAAGATTATTCGTGATAGGAAGAAAATGAAGATTTGGCTATCTCAGGATACTTACATTGAAAAGGTTCTTGAAAGATTCAATATGAGTAAAGCCAAAGCAGTTTGTTTTCCACTTGCAGGTCATTTCAAACTGAGTTCGAAACAATATCCTACAAGTGAGAAAGAAAAAGAAGAAATGTCCAAAGTGCCTTACTCATCTACAGTAGGCAGTTTGATGTATGCTATGGTTTGTACTAGGCCAGATATAGCTCATGCAGTTGGAGTTGTCAGCCGATTTCTCTCTAATCCTGGAAAGGAACATTGGGCAGCAGTGAAATGGATATTAAGATATCTAAGAGGTACTTCCAGGTTGTGTTTATGTTTTGGCAGTGATGAACCTGTGTTAGAAGGCTACACAGATGCAGACATGGCAGGTGATACTGATTCCAGGAAGTCCACTTCAGGATTCTTGATGACATTTGTAGGAGGAGCAGTCTCTTGGCAGTCTAAGTTATAGAAGTGTGTTGCTCTATCAACCACAGAAGCAGAATACATAGCAGTTACTGAAGCCTGTAAGGAAACTTTATGGATGAAAAAGTTTCTACAGGAATTGGGCTTGAAACAGGAAGTATATACTGTTTACTGTGATAGTCAGAGCGCCATTCACCTCTCCAAGAATTCAACATACCATTCTAGATCCAAGCATATTGATGTGAGATATCACTGGATTCGTGATGTGCTTGAGATGAAAGAATTACAGTTGGAAAAGGTGCATATCAATGATAATGGTTCAGATATGTTGACAAAGTCTTTGCCTAAGGAGAAGCTTGAAGCATGTAGGCGAAGAGCGGGCTTGGTACAGCCCACCATATGAGCTGGAGGGGGAGAATTGTTGGGTCCAGCCCATATGTGGGCTTGGACAAATTTGGGCCTGGCAAAATTGAGTGAGCGTGCAGCGTGCACAGTGAGCGTGCGGCGGCGTGCAGAGAAATAGAGAGAGAAAGATTAGGTTTCTAAGTTTTCTGCTTGACGATCGGTGGCCAAACGTTGTTAGTTTCGGCCCAAATTTTATGTGGAGAATCCTTGCAGCAAACTCTACAATCCTAACGGTGTTGATCTACAGTTTACCCTCTCTAAGGTACTTTCCTACGATATCCACTTCGTGAGATCTAGAATTCTCTTTTGAGGAGATCCATCCTACGTGATGAAGATATGCTATTCTTGAGCCAAGATCTATGATCTTGATGTTATTCTGATCCTCTAGTTATTCTAGAGAAGACCTACTATAAACCTGTTATCATTATTATTGATAGTGGAAGTTTGAGGTGGACTGCGGTCCCGTGGTTTTTCCCATATTGGATTTTCCACGTTAAAAAGATTTGGTCTCACTGTGTGATTGATTTATTGCTCTATTGTTTATGCTGTGCTGATTGATATTAGCATTTTGATATCAAGTTGATATTTTGATAAGAAACCTATCTTGATATACAAAGAGAGAAGAATTATTTCGCATTAACAGGTTTATTCCCAACACCTCGGTGGTTGAAACGATGAGAAGGCCCTCACTAGGTTTCTTGGCTCCGTCCATCCTTCGCCTTGGACGTGTGAGACGACACCAACAACATCAACAAGCACTGTGCATTCTCGTGTGAGAAACCCTCTTTGACATTGAGAAGTTTTCTCCCTTGTTAGACATACTTTCGATATAGATTTTATAGGAATTGCACGAAGCATGATCAAGATGAGAAACCCTCTTTGACTTTGAGAAATCTTCTCCCTCGATCGCATCGTTCGACGAGTTCAGATAGAAGCTTTTTGTACTTTGACTCCTCGATCACACCCCCTCGTGGGTAGACATCTTCCTCAATCCCTAATGCATCATCAATCAAAATATAGATCAAGTTGACGGCCAAAATTATCATTATTACTTCCGAAACTCCTCATCCTACACTAGTTTATCTTTGTTTGTATTAGTCAAATTAACTTTATGATTCTTGTATTCAACTTAGACGATGATTTAGATGAAGATTAGTAGTGAGATAAATAGATTTAAAGCATCTTCATAATTTTTTTTCTCTTTTAGGATATTTTTATTTGGGATTTGTATTCCAAAGGTCAGCCATATCTATGAGGTTAGCCAATTGAGGCTGACGCTTGGACGTGAGCTTGGGTAATTGAATAAGGGTGGGATTCAAAGCCCGAAACACACCCATCTCGAATAATTTATAGTAATTTTATAAACCTACTCATCCAGTAAATGTTCTCATTGGATTGAAGAGAAAATACAGCTTAGGAAGTTAGAAATGTCAAGACATATATGTTTTATATATGTTGATGGAAGAAGTCATTGAAATTTTGGTTAATCTGATATGATCTGGATAGGATTATTCGAGGTGGAAACACTAACTCTTAAGGTGTTACCTGTACGAAGATCAAAGTCGAAAGATGTTTTTCGACCTGATTTCTTTGACGCCCAAGTTAGTTAACTGAGATATATAAGTGTGGGTATGAGTGATAAAAAAAGATAACATCTTTTTATTTTATTGAAGATGAACTTTTATATATGATTGTAAAGAGATAGAATATTCTATGAAATATTTAGCGGGGAGACAACCTTTAATCGCCTCCAATAGTCTCTCCTTGTTTTATTCTCTTGTCCATCCGACGACAAGAGGGGCAATCCATAATCATTTATTTTGAACTCTTGCTCATGTTGATAGATAAGTGAAGGGTGACATCCATTCTCTCATTTCACCTGGACACCATAGTCACATTTCAAATGAGAATTAAATAGTATGTATACATATATGTATGTATATATATATATATATATATATATATATATATGTATATATATATATATATATATAAAATATATATACATACATATATACATATATATATAATATATATACATACATATATACATATATATATATATAATATGCATATATATATATATATTAAATTTTATCAAATTTTGTGATGCCGAAGGATGATAATATATATTTTTTGAGGCCCTTCGGCTTCGAGTATTAGTTAGTTTGATTTATAAGGATCTTATCATATCATCTTAAAATCTTAAAATCTTCGAAACAAATTTCACTTCGTGACTTTGCAAACCAAAAAAAAATAAAAATTCCCATTGCTAGGTGCCATCAAAATTTGACCCATTGATTGAATTGAATCTTGGAATCCCGATCGAGGCCAACAGAAGAAAAACCAACGACTTATTGTCTTCTTTCACTCGTTTTCTATATAAAATATAAAAAAATATTGGATAAATTTCTTAAAAAAGTCTCTTGTTTTAAGAAATTCTTAAAGAATATCCTCCATTTTACAAATTATCATAAATAGCTTTTTCTTTTCTAAGATATAATTTTATTCTATCTTTATCACACCAACCACTGTATCCTCTACCCAATTGCATTCATTTTCATCTTTCGCTTTACTACTTTTATCTCCATAGCTTGTTACTGATGATTCCTATAAATTCTTCTTTACTCTTTTTGATCATCATCATGTACATGAGGATCGAGAAAAGAAGTCCCGACGTCCTCTTCACGAATGACACTACTGTATCAAGATGAGATTGGTCATGTCGTCGGAGAGCGAAGGGAAGACGAGAATGGTAATACTAAGTTAATGGGCCGAGAGTCATGAGCAAAAATAAAAAAAAAAATGAGGAGGCTATGTAAAGATTTATAAAAAAATAAATGTCTTTTTCAAGAATTTACCCAAAAGTAATTATATTGTATCATCGAGCCGCGTTCCAAATGTTAACACACGCGTTCGTCACCGAGTCAAACAAACGCGTGAGAAGAAATAAATAAAAAATAATAATAATAATAACAAGAAAGAAAAATTCGAGTAAAATCCCGAAGCCGCGTCGCCGACTACTTTTCTTCGGCCCCACGATCTTTGCTTTCGGTCTTCCTGGGTCCCACCCGCTCTCACCAATCCCAACACGGAAAGGCAGTCGGGTCAGAAGTAGACGGGTCCCGTCCGTGTTCGCTCGACTCACGCCACGTGCCCGTCAAAACGAGACGTCGCTCCTCCACTTAATTACCAGTCAAAATTGCATTACGTGTTACTAATTTAAATGTTTATTTTTGTAACGAGAGTTAAATATTGATAACAATATCAATATTGGTTAACCACAAAATTTGCCAAAAGGGTATTAACCATATCTCAATTATTATTTACGAATATATGTGTAATGTTAAAGAAATCTTATATTACTAATATTGCACCCCCAAAAACAGTACTATTTGACCGATCATTTTCAACAGTCAAATCTCATCAGCTACCACCTCTTCATCCCAGGCTTACAAGAGAGGCTCTCTTCTCTGGGTTTGCCTTCTACCTTCATCACACTACACAGAGGGTCTTTCTTCCTTGCTTCCCCACCCCACTTCTTGCCTGCTTCTACACTCTCCTGATCGCCTTAAAGCCAGTGGTGAAGCTATCATGGATTGCTTGCCAGCCGAGCAGATATCTGAGTTCCAAGAGGCCTTCTGCCTCTTTGATAAAGATGGAGATGGTTTGTTCTTCTTCTTCTCCTCCTCCTCTCCACATTTCCAGATGGTTCTTATATATATATATATATTTGTTTGGTTGTGTTTCCTTGCCTCTCGGCTATTCCTGTTTGATCTTTTGTCCTCTTTCTTAGGAAAGTTCATGTTATCATGGATTGCTTCAATTAGCTTCATTGCGACTTCTCTTTTGGTTCTTATAGTCGTATAGTTTTATGGTTCTATGTCAACATAAAATGATGAGTTTTCAACTGAGAAGTAAATTTCTTAGGAAGTAAAATTACCTCTTCTCGCTAACATGCTGGTAATGATAGGCTGCATCACACTGCAAGAACTTGCCACTGTCATCCGATCGCTGGGTCAGGACCCGAGTGAAGACGAGCTGAAATGCATGATCAAGGAGGTTGACATCAATGGCAATGGCACCATAGAATTTGCGGAGTTCCTGAATTTAATGGCCAGAAAAATGAAGGTATAATACAAGCAAGCATCCAATCTTACAAGTATACGTAACCTAATTTTATGACCTTTATCAATTCAGGAACAACATTTGATTTTGGTGTTGCAGGAGACGGATACCGAGGAGGAACTAAGGGAAGCCTTCAAAGTGTTTGACAAAGACGAAAATGGATTCATATCAGCCGGCGAGGTAAGTGTTGGATATTGAGAAAGACTTGTGCTTGGTTTTTGAACAGCATGAAGGCTTCACGTTATGGTCCTCTCTCCTTATATTATGTCTACCTTAATCCACTACGAAGAACACAAACGAGTCTAACTCGGTCGTGAAATGGACCTTTTAATTTGGTGGCATGCAGCTGAGGAATGTGATGATGAATCTTGGGGAGAAAATGACAGATGAAGAGGTTCTCCAAATGATCAAGGAAGCCGATACCGATGGCGATGGCCAGGTGAACTTTGAGGAGTTCTCGCGGATGATGACGGCGGCCTGAACTCGATGATCTCTCTACGGCATCAAGACCTCATGCAATGTTTTATTTTTTTTTTTATTCCTGTGCAAAATCTTCTTTTGTTTATTTTGCTCTACGGTATTGCGAATCTTCTTATTATATGCTACCGCAATGTATCAAACATGTAAACTAATTCCCCTGCTCTGTCTCTATGTTAGAGATCTATAATTTTAATATACAACACTGAAAGATTAGTAGTACCTCCATGTATTTGTTTACAGTTTATGCTTTATAATTACAACAAGAGACTGATGAAGAAAGGCAAAATGCTTTGGTGTTCATGTGAAAGTTCATGCTTGGGTTTACATCCAGCAGGAGTCTCTCTTTGACATACTTGTGGCAACATATTTAGAATTGATCCATTGCATGAATGCTTTTGCTACAACTATAAACTAGCAAACAAAGTTCCCAATTTTATGGTGTGCCTGTCAAACCATAGTGTAATTTTGAGAAATGCTATGAAGAGTAGTTTCTACAAGTCATATGAGGTGGTACATAAGTGACAAAAAATACATAGTTTGGAAAATGTATAAAGCTTAGGCTCATAAAATTGAAGCCTTTTGCATCATAAATCAGACATCAACCTTCTCAATTGTTTGATATAAAACTAATGCTGAATGAATATTTGGCTCACATCCATCCCATTAACCTTACTATGCATTTCCATTTAGTTGCCATTGTACAAGCACAAGAACACTAGCACATGGTACTTCCCACAATCATCTTACCAATGGATATATAGTACTGAGAAAGCTCAACTATCAAAAACATCCCTTTGTGTTTGGTAAGTTTTTTCTTCCTTTTTTGCCCATATCAATGAACACAACATCCTTTCATCCACATTATCTGCACAGATAGACTTTGAAAATAACTAGTGATAAGGGACGGTACTACTGTTCTGATACTATCCTTGGTAGAAATTTAAGGAGAAATGGTTAGCAAGAACAACACAAATTTTAACAGGAAATGCTGATGCAGTAGACAACAGTATGTAAACTGAAATTGCAAGATTACACAGAACAAGCTACTCAAGTAAGGCCTATGTACTTAATCAGACATTCAAGTCTTATAACTACTCCTTGACTGCCTATTACAAAGAAAACAAAATCCATGATAAACTACTTTACAAAGAAACTACACGAGGAATGCACCCCAGAAACAAAGAGCACAATTTCTGATCTTTGAACCGACAATAGGTGTGCCCATATTTCAGCTTATGATGTCATCACCAACATGCTCCTGTTTCATAATAGCAGAATTTATCAAGTTAGTGGATGCTGCACCACTCGAATAATGGAGAGTGCAAAAAATAGGAACTACTACTACTACCAAGGACTCTAGTTCTACCTTGATGAGACTGGCAAGTTCATCTGCCTCCTGCACACCATCGGCAGCACCCGTTGATGACATGTTTAACCAACCCAACTAGAACTTGTTTGACAAACTCAGGATTAAGCTTTGAGGGAACTACCTGATGTTATATCGACACATGATAAAGAGAGAAGCTGATTGAGCTGAACACAGACGGACATTCTAGTGACACTAAAAATTTGACAAACAACTACGACCTACATGCTCAGAGATAAGCTAACAGCAGAGTGTAAATCATCATCAGAAGTCCTCCCCCCAACTTGCTCTTTCAAAAACCAGGAAGCGGGAAGAGGAACTTCGATGAACTAGTGAAGCACTAATTCTGATATTAGTTGAAGAACAACATCAAAGAGGAAAAATAAGAAAGCTTGATTCGACATGGTGAACAAAAAGCAAAACATGCTCGGTTAATGAAGATTGTATGATGAAAGATGCAGATAAAAGACATGCTCTAGGGCTCTACTGTATGAGCAGTCATGATCATGCAACTTTTTACTAAATCTACAGAATCTACTAGGCACCTACAAGGATACCATTCTGAACATGGAACTTATAATTTGAATACAAACGATAAGTACCGAACTAGTTGACTCTTAAGGGAGAAATGGAAAGGGGGTGTCAGCTAACTCCAAATATGAAGACTAATCCATCAAGAACCAACAAACTGTTTGGCATACTTGGTGCATTATTAGCTTCACGATGTACGTACGTACTACTGAAGTCTCCATCATCTTACTCCTTCCAAGCCTTTGCAAATTCTTTCCTTCACATACACTTCCATTTCTTCGAACAAGCTAACCCCTCACCCACCAAGGTTAAAGAATGAGGCGTCCCTATAAGTTCTCATGATTCCAACTAGTGATTCAGCACTGGCTATACAGAGATAAAGCCTAAAACCAACGAAAATACAACTATGTACAGAACCCAAATGCCTCCAGTCCCATCAGTCATCAGCAATATCCAAGTGGAGAATCCGTCTCAAATTCTCAGTGGCGGTGGCTGTGGCGGTGTAGGGAAGAGTATCTTTGGCAGAAGAGGTTGACTCCCTGGTGGGAGAACATGGGGCTGACTTCGATATAGATCGGAGAGAAACCTCTGGTTTAGGAATGGGCAGCTCAAAGGAGACGCTCCGTTTCTGGCGAAGGGAAAATCTAGGAATTGGCAAAGAACTCGGGGGTGGTGAGTTCGAGTAGGCAGGCCCTGCCCATAGCTCAGAGTAGGAGCAATCACCATTAAAAGTAGCTCCTTTAGGAGAAGGTGGAGGGTTTATAGGAATGGGCTTGCTCCTCCTACTTCGTTTAGGTGGCTCCAGGTAGAAGCAAGGAGATTTGGGTGCGGGATGGTTGTTGAATGAAGAAACTCTTGAAGGAGGTGAGCATAGAATATCAGTGCCGGATTCAAAGGACCGGCAGTTAATCCCTCTGAAGGCTCTCGAGGGAGCAGAGCCGAATCGATCGGACAACTGCGACCTGCTTCTGCCGAAGCATTGATTCCGATGCTGAGAAACCACAACCAATGTCTCCATCTGAGGAGGAAGAAACCTTGGGAAGCAAAGTTGGTCACTTTGTGATCAATCACGGCAGAACCTAACAAATAAAGAAAATAGGCAATGAGCACATGACAGTGGATCCAATCCATTATGAAAGCACTAACTCTGAGTTCGACAACATCAGAATCTAGGGATCCGAAGCTGCACCTTGCGAGATCAAGCTTCTTGAGGCCACACCACGTCGATCGAAGAGCTTAAACTACAGAAGCAGCACACGAGTGCACCTTTTACGCCGCTTCTCTAACAAATCCCAACGAAACGCACCCTAAAACGGCAGATCGAGCGTCAAGGAAATCAGATGACTAACAACAAATCGATACGAAAACCAAAGAGACAACCAAAACAACTCACCCACTGACAGAAAGTAAGAAGCACAGCTGAGTAAGACAGGAAGTGTCCGATCCCACTTGCTACCAGATTCCCATTCCCATGCCTGAGATTTCGAAAAATAAACCCAAAATTTTCGATCGACGACGGGACAGAATGGACCAGAAGAGGGTTTTGGGGAAGAATCAGGAACGATTGACAACGGATGAGGCTAACGAGGCGTCGTCACCTTCGGATCTGAAATGGGACTCTGAGTTGGATTTAAATCCTCGGAGGAGGGAGCCACGCATCCGAAAAAAGCACGAAACCAGCACGTGCATAAAAGTCGTATGCGGGAAGGTTCAGGCCGTTAACGAGAAACGGAGGGACGGATCAGTGGGCCGCAGAGAAACGTTTCTAGAAGCGACGCGAAACGAAGACTAAGAAACGCTCACGGACTTGGGTTTATTTACAAGGATTTGCCACTCTCGACGTCTATCCTTCGACCGTGATAAGTGGAATCAATAATTCACACCCACAGGTGGGCCCAACGAAAGGACAAATGACGAACCCTCTTTCAGGTGGGCCCCACCTGCCGATGATGGTCTCCATTGAGGTTACAAGAAGATTTTTACTATAATAATTTTTTTAAAGGAGAAATATAAATGAGAAAATAAATAATTTCCCACACTCCACATAATTATAATCTATGTTACAAAATGGAGAAATATACTTGTTAATAGGAGAAAAAAAAGAGAGAAAATTATGTGCCTTTGATAGCATTTGCGATAACTATGCAATCATGACTTCTTTTGGAAAAGGTTTAAGAAAAATCTTAAAGTATTCACAAAAATAAAGATTACTTTATTAACAAAGATGAAAAGATGATTCTTTCTTATAATTGCTCCAAGGCACCTTTTTCAAAAAAAAAAAAAATACTGTACATGTTTCTCACAGATATAAGCATTTTGCAGCAACAGTAGTGCAGAATAGTTTCATGCCTGCTTATGATCCAAAAGTTTGATTAGATAAAGATAATGAGCCAACCAAATGTTGCAAGAACACACTTTTCTATGTCGCTCACAGATATGTCAAGCAAGAGTTTTATTAGTAGATTGAACCTGCAATATCACATTTTCAAACAACAACAACAATCTTCGAACAAGGGGAAGAAAACCCATAGATGTCGACGGAAGGTTTTCATTGATACATTGGAATGTTGGTTAAACAACCTGTTTGCTCTTATGACTCTTCAACAAGGTGTACAACACAAACAAAATTTCAAATGCTGGTTCAACTCCAGAACATTAGCACAGCACAGGAGACTAACAGACAGTCAGGTCATCGTCGTCCCAAAAGCTTCTTCATTATGTACAGATACAACTCCAGATAAGTAGCTCCAATGTGTCGGCATCTGTTCAACACACACATATTTGTATCAAGAAATATAAGCCAATTAGATGGCAATGGAGGAACAACTTGTAGACATATTTGACATACCACTGCTGGGCTTTCCTAAACTCTGTTAGGACTGGATATATGTTTTCGAAGGCAGTGTACGTCTCGTCTCTCACCTGAGAATGAGTTCCAGTACAATATATTAGCTGGAGGAAGTTTTTACAAAGTGCCATTCAAAGCATTACCTTAGCTCCTGTTATAACGATTTTTCCGGAGACAAATATGAGGAGCACAATCTTCGGCTGCTTCATCCGGTAGATCAGACCAGGGAAGAGCTCTGGCTCATACTGTTAGAGGCAACCAGCAACTAACAATGTTCAAGATATTGCAGCAGAAAAAGTTCCAAGGTTATAACACAAGTAACAAGAGGAGGGAACTGTGGTGTAGGAATTCTGCAGGTTATATGTTTTGTCGGTCCAGATAGATCACCGTAATTGAAAAGATAGGAAGAGTGATTTAAGCAAACATAACAATGACAATTGGCTCTACATATTAGCAGCACAGCTGCATCAACAAGAGCCAGTTGTGCTTAAAATTAACTGAGTTTCCTAATGTTTACTAGTGTCACAAATGATGTGAGAATATCAAATATCGAGGAAAAAGAAGACAAATGAAACAGAGATAACAAAATAGTGCACAACTGCAAATCACTACAAACAACAATAAAGCTCACATATGGAAATCATTAACATACACTGCAAAAGGCACCATGAGAGTATGCAAGGCCCTCCAGTCTTATCGGAAATTTGACATCGCATGAACCGACAATATTCTGGATCTTGAAATCCTAAGACAGCACATTAGAGTGTCAGACTAATTAAAACAAAATATATATGCAACAAAAAGGGTAGCAAAAGAGGCCAGCAATTACCTTAAATTTGGCTGGAAATCCAAGCTTCTGAATTATTCGAGCATACTGAAAAATCAACAATATCAAGTTAAAGATAAGGACTCCTAGTTGCAGCCATCACTACATATGCTCATACAACAATCAATCTTATTCCTCTGTTACCGATGGAGAATTAAGATCAAAAGCATTTATGACTAAATACATTCAGTATTAAGTCATCAGACCTTCCTTGCTGCAAGTTTGGATTGATGCTCACTCTTTGCTCCAGTACATACCTGACATATGGATCTAGAAAGTAAGCAAAAAAAACATAACCTATGCAAGTGTTATGGAGTTTAGACATTGGATATTGCAGGTAACACAAATTTACATAATGTCAGATAAGGCTTACAAGTCAGTAATGACAAACAATTGTTTATTTATTTACAAATCCAATACAACAGAAAGCATGCTGCTGTACTCCTTAGAAAGACTCTGTAAAAAACATTCACAAGCCACTAAAATACTGTCTCAAAACAAAGTTACCACTAACATTCATACAATATCTAATTTGAAATCCATAATTCACAAGAAAAGGGGCCATCAATTCATCAAACAATTTGAGAATGCAAAATAGTCAATAGGGAAGCTGAAAAGTGCAAGAAGTATGAGAAACAACATAGCTCACATTCTCTACTACTCTCAAAATCAAATTACTCCAGATTCATTAACCTCTCATTCATTCTCAACCAAATTCTATCACATCAGATGCCTTAACCTGCCATTTTCAAAGTAGATACAAAGATAGAAAGGCTAAGCTTCATCAGTCAAAAAATTAAATAGACTCTCTTAGTCCTGCTTAACTCAGACAAGCTCTTCATCCTCCTTTTAGTTTTTGAATTATGGACTTGATGTCTGGAACATAAAACGCACAAGAGAGAGTCACAGTGGATTAAATTTATCACAGTATTAACTGCCTAAAAGGATTAGCTGTTGCATATTGTATATACATATGAAACCTTCCAACAAACCATAAGAAGGAAAAAGAATTACCATTTTCCCTGATGCAAATATCAATGCAGTAGTTTTTGGCTCTCGTATTCGCATAATAACTGCAGCAAAACGCTGCACCAAAGAACAGGAATAACAGATCAGCCAAAACACGTTAATCTACTATACTTAAAATGCAACGTTGGCTTAGTGGAGCATAAGGCCATAACATAATATCTAATATACTCATCTATGCATTTTAGTCTTTCCCCAGTAATAGGGATCAGCTCTAGAGCTTGAGATTGAGAAAGCTCCATGAGTACATCTGGAAGACTCTACACAACTAGCTTCCAACCTCACATCAACAGCTAAAGTAGGTATTAACTTCCTATGTTTGAGAAAAAGTGAGAAAATTTAAAACTACCTTAGACATGAGAAGGTATAACAAAGGGTAAAGAATGGTCTTTCATCTAGGGAACAATGTTATCTCAAACCATAGACATAAAGGAGATCTTATCTGTGACCATCACAGATAAGTAATATAATTGTATGTCTACCAGGTTCTATGCAAAACATGATTGAAGCACCATGGTCATCTCAGTATATTACATATGGACTTTTGTGTATCTTGCTTACACTTCAAGTAGGTCCTTATCCTGACAGGCCTTAATTAAGTTCTTAGAGAACAAAACACAGATTTGCAACTAATGATCATACCTTTAGATCATAAATAAAAAGAATAAAGATGGATGAGCAGCCATATCAGTGCAGAACACATTCTGCAAGAGGGTCAATAAAAGCCCTTGCATCATACAGGATCTCAACATCTAATAATATCTCATACCTTCGGGTTATACTCAGCATTACGAGCTTGCAAAGCAATTGCTTTAAGATCCAACTTGCAGTCCAAATTAACAGTTGAAACAATATTCCTGGAACATTCAATAGCGGTGTTAAAACAGTGGAACTGCCAGAAAGGTTTTGGTAAGCAACAGACATATATTATGGTCGGTTCACATATTCAGCAATCTCTACCTGACATAGATTCTACCTGTTGACTTCAATAGAAGCTCAATCTGACATTCAGAATACCTTAGTGCTAAGTTTTATCAACAATTGAAAAACTTGATCAAGGTGGGAATCCTAAGAAAGCTTTTCTTTCTGCTTCTTTTCACATATTTAAAAATCTAAAGTGCCAATGTATAATACTAACATAGATAGAAACGTCCAAACTAATCAACGGGTAAAACAATTTGCCCCTTCTCATGTGGGTGTCACAAAGCTAGGGCTGAACGAAAGCCAAACCAGATAACAATATTGAGTGCTCAAGGGATAATTGATCTTAGACATATTATAGCTGATTCAAGCTCAGACATATTCTTGCAAGCTGGGCCTTCTGGTTCATTAAGCCAAACCTCATATGAGGCTTGATTCATTTCATTTAGTTATTTAAGAAAAAAATCAAAGCCATTTGCTACAATATTTTCCCCACAAAAACATGCAAGCTGCTGGTATTGATTCATCAGAAAAGTCACATGACAGAAGCATCATAATTTTTATAATTCTGTATCATGGTCTGTAAAAGATCACACATATTGATGGTGAAATAAGAAAGAGTAAATACATTATAACTTATAACCGAAACAAGAATAAAATTAACGATTAGAGAAAGATAATCTCAAAGTAAAATGCAATAATCCTTTGAGCTTCTTATGAATTCACCTCATCAATAAAAAAAGGAAGTGTTTTGATACTATAATAAACAACTTCCATGCAACACACAGTCCTTTCTTATCTCCACATGCTTTAAGCAGCTGTTCCATCTGAGAGCCGCCAGCCTAAGTTCTGGCGCGGACAGTTCTAATCAATTGATGGCATGGAACCTCACAGTTTAAAAAAATGTTCAAAGACGCTATGAAAGTCTTGCAAACAAGGCCACAAGACATGAATAAAGGTAACAATGTGTCGTTTTAGCTTTCCAAACATCACTCAAGCACAAAGCTCAAAGGTTTAATATACATAAACCATGGTGCACAGTACTATACACAATCATCAGCACCTGAATTACAGATTGTTTCAACAGACCGTGAAAAAAACAAAGTACAGCTCCAGTGTTACCAAATTGTGAATAGTATATTCTTAATTAAGAGGAAGAAGAGTGAAATTAAATGGTTCTCCTCCAAACGGACTCAAGGAGGCGTCGGGTTCATTAGGCTCATACAGTATCTAGCATGCAAGTTCCATAAGAACTACTTCATTAAGATGCAATACGATGAAGAGAAACTTACTGAAGCGTGGGAACAATGCCAGAAGGATGCTTAGAGAGATCGACGGGTTGGCTCTCATCCATGCCCTGATCTGCCATGCTCCACTTTCCAAATCCTCCTCCTGAAGAATCAAACAAAACATAAATTTTCCTCTTCAACCCAACTCAATCCCTTCAAAATAGCCATCTTTGTAATCAAATCTCCTCAAATAACCTGACTTGCCTTGTAAACCAGCGATCTTAAAGGTTTTTATGTACTGAAACACAGGAATCCCCAAATTCTTCCAAGTCGAACAGCAGCAATCTGATCAGAGGAAGACAAAGACAGCAAGATCAGCATCAACAATTTATTCATCGAGTCTTTTCGGGCGACCTGAAGTAGACGACATGAGCCAACCGGAGCAAGAACGAGCAAAAACAAGAGATCTTACTATCTGACCTAACTCTTCGTCAAATGAACCGATATACCTCTGCAAATTCGACGCTGTCCCTGGCGATTGGAGGTCGGAGATGCGAGGTACTTCGGCGGGAAGTAGTGGGAACGTAGATATATAGGTGAAAAATCCAAAAAATATTGGGCCTTTTATAGGGAGAGGAACGGATCGGGGATAAATAGGAGAGAAGGAGAGGAGAAGCGAACGAGGCAAGGCGAGACGAATGGAGGCATTCCATCGACGGGATCATATCTAGGGCTTGCCTTTTTACATATAGGCCCCTCAAAGTTCTTCTTTTCTAAGTTTCAGCATGTGGGTCCCACAACAAAGTTGAAATATATATGAATAAGTGAATCAGATCGCAAAGAATTTAAGAAAATCAAATGATTAATAAGACACTTTAGCTCTTATTCCTATTTCTTTTGTCCTCCCTCGAAGCCGCAGTCCAGCATGTGGGTGGCACGTGCAAGGCCCGAGAGACTTGGATCCGAGCCAGAGGGGCATCATCGTAGGGCGGAGATCTCACTATCATCATTAATCATTCATCGGCTGCCAAATCCTTGTTCACGACACGGGGAAGGAAACCCTAGCCGGAGAAATCGATGGCGATCGCGAGAACCGGGGTCTTCGTCGACGATTATTTGGAGTGTAAGGGATCTGACTCTCTCTTAGGTGATCTTGTCGATGCATCACTTTGCTTGTCTTCCTGAAATCATTCCTTCTTGGGTTTTCCTTTTTCTGTTTGTTTTCTTGAATCAAGATTCCAGCACGCTGGCGGTGGAGCTTCAGAGGCTACTCTCCACCATGAGAGAACTCGACGAAAGAGCTCATGGTATGTGATTAGTCCTCCCGGATTTCCGATGTTCATCGTGCGTAGACGAAGTGGTTCGTTGGGATTAATCAATCTTAAAATTGAATGTTCATAAAATGAAGGTTAGTCATATCTCATCTGTCCGTGCTGTCATGATGAGCTAAAGGTGGAAATGAATTCTTCATTTATTAATTAGAAAATTATATTCCCCAATTGTGCAGTTGTGGACGTGATGGCTTCACTCAATCATATGACATGTTTGATCGACAAGAATTTTGTAGATACATGGACTATAAAATAAAAGTTTAGAATTCGGCTATAGAAACTAATCCATTATGATTACATTGGTAAAACATCACACTAACGAAAATTGCTATAAACATATTTTTCCTTAACCTGTGACAATAATGGTTACCCTTATGCGGTGCACAATGAATTTTTATATGTTTTATTTTATAGGCAGCTGTAATTCTAAGGAAAATTTTGTGTGTAGCTCAGGAGAGGAAAGTACCAAATTGATTGCCCAACAACAAATTGCTTTGTCAAGTTGATGACATGTAAAAGTGGGTGTAGTTAATAGTATCTCTAATCATTCCCCTCAAGATTGTGAAAGTAAAACTGGGGGAAAGCAAAGGTGAACAACTAAATGAAAAAAAGGAGAACTTTTAAGTGTCAATTTTAGGGATTTCAATGTGGATATTTTGAAGAGTTCTTTTCCTATGAACTTATGCACCAATCTTGGTTTTATTTGATAAGCAACAAAAGATTTAGGATCCAAATGAATGCTATGGGATCATAGGTTCACAATTATTTGAACTTTGAGACAAAGAATTGGTTTCTTGGGTCCCAAATGATATGGAAAGATTTGCATTTCTTTCAAGGAAGAGGAAATTATGTGTAGCACAATGTGTGTGTTGGAGTTATCATCTTTCGGTTAAAGATAATAATGTAAATACTTTTAAGAATAAGATGGAAGGGGAGACGACTTGGAACTTTGATGAGGATAATATTAATATTATTTGGACTACGATGACTAATAAGATTAGGAGCTTAACAAAAAAGATTTCTGTTGAAACTAAAGGTAGAAGTCTAACCCTAAGAGAGAGTTGGTGGTGATGTGAGGAAGTTCAAAAAATAATTTTTACTAAAAGTTCATGTTTTAAATATTGACAAAAAATATAAAAATGAGAAAAAAAATTAAAATATGTAAAGAATCTTTAAAAAATGCTAAATAAGCGTTTAGTATGATAAGATATAAAACTTATGATAATTTTTGTAATAAATTAAGTACTATAGATGATGAAAAAAGAAATATTAAATTGTTAAAGCCAGGGAAAGAAAATGTAAGGATTTAGATAATATTAGATGCATTAAAGACGAAGATCAAGGAATACTTGTTAATGATAACAAGATTAAGAAAAGATGCAAAATTATTTTTATAAATTATTTAATGAATATTCAATACAAGGCTCAGATTTAATGATAAATAATAGTGGTAGATTTAATCAAGGTTTGAAATATCGTACCGTACCGGCGTTTTGACATTCGCTCGATACGGTACGATACAGTATACCGAGCGATATACCGCTCAGTATATATATATATATATATATATATATATATATATATATATATATATATATATATATATATATATATATATATATATATATATATATATATATATATATATATATATATATATATAATTCGGCGACGTTGCCTCTCTCTTCTCTCCAGGCGATGTCGGTGATGTCGTCTCGTTTATATATATATATATATATATATATATATATATATATATATATATATAAAGATTATATATATATTATTTTTATAAAAGGCGATGCAACATCGCCTTTTTCGGCGATGTTGTCAAGGTGACGCGACATCGCCTTTATATATATATATATATATATATATATATACCGTCTGGTAACGGGCGGTCCGTGTACCGGTCAGTTGACGGACTAGTAAGTACCACCCGGTACGGGCGGTATTATTCGAAACTGCATACCTTGGATTTAATAATCATAGATTTATTCGTAAAATTAGGGCTAATAAAGTAAAATACGCTTTAAAGGAGATAAAAATAGCTAAGAGTGTGGGTCCTAATGGCATCCCTATTGAGATTTGAAAAAATTTAGGGGATAAGGGAGTAGTTTAGTTAACTAACTTAATAAAATCATAAGCAAGGTTTGTCATAACGCAGTGTACCGCTTTGTCACGAACGGTCGTCGCGCACCCGCAACAACTCCGTTCAACGAACCGTTCGTCGCTCACACCCGCATGTACAGCTGCTTGGCAGTATGTTTTCTCATGGTTTTGGGTCATTTTGCTTGTAAATATGTAAGTTCGAACAAGCTGCAGCGTTGCAAAGCGACCGTTCACCGAACCGAGCAAAACAGCCCCAAAACAGCCCAAAACAGCTCCGTTTTCGCGTGTCGCGGGAGGTGAGCGGAGAGCTGCCTCCGCTCACCAAAATGTCAGCCAGCTCAGACCCCAGGAACCCCCCGGGTGGCACATGGCTGGATGGGGCTTCGGTTATATACCGGGCGTTGAACACTCTTTCGCAAGTTCGCACGTGACCTTTACGGGAACTTGGTTTTGCGCCCGGGACCAGGTGAGCGACTGTTTGTGGGCTTGCAGCTGTTCGTTCATCCTTGAAAGCCTTGTTTTTCTCCCTCTCCCTCTTTTCTCTTGTGCACACAAGGTGTTCGACGAATTGCTTGTAAAGCTTTCCTTTTCGCGAGACTTCGGGACTTGTCCGTTGCTCGTTCTTTCGATCTAACTCTCTTTCTCTTTTACAAAGTGGGCTGATCCTTGCGGAGCAAGATTGCAAGGGCGAAGCGCGACTTAGGCAACGCAAGCTAAGTTCGCGTCTTTGCCGCACGGGTGACTCGCGACTTAGGCAACGCAAGCTAAGTTCGCGTCTTTGGCCGCAAGGGTGCCGCACGCCTTATGCAATTCCAGCTAAGGTCGTGACAGCTTGGTAGGGCGGTATGTATCAGTTCGATAGGGGATCGGTACATGTGGTTCATATCGATTTTTGATATCCCCATTGTATCGTGTGTCAGTACATCGGTACGATTTGATATGTACCATACCGATGGCCGATTGACACATTGGTACAAATCAGTAAGGCAAACCATGATCATGAGATTTGGAATGATGCTGATGAACGGAGAAAGAATTTTTTAGTGCTAATTTATAAAAATAAAGATGACATACAAAATTATTCAAATCATAGATGAATTAAAATCATGAGTCATACTATGAAACTTTGAGAAAAAGTTATCGAAAGTGTGATAAAACTTAAAATAAATATCTCTAAAAATCAATTTGGTTTTATGTCTAGAAGATCGATCATAGAAGTTATTTATTTATTAAGACAATTAATGGAAAAGTATAGGGAGAAAAGAAAAGATTTGCGTATGGTTTTTATTAACTTAGAGAAAGCCTATGATAGGGTTTTTAAAGATTTATTATGGTGGGTTTTAGAAAAGAAAAGTGTATTCACTAATTATATTGATCTTATTAAAGATATATATGATGATGTAGCTACCAATGTTAGAACTATAATGAGCATGCCTAATGTATTTCCTATTACTATAGAATTACACTAAGAATCTACATTAAGTCCCTATCTTTTCACATTGATAATGGATGAACTTACTAGTCAATTACATGATAGACCTCCGTAGTGTATGTTATTTGTTGATAATATTATTTTAGTTGATGAGTGTCAAGACTCGACAAAATATATATCGATAATATTTAAAATTTTCATCATAACTAACCCAGGATCCAAACACACATTCGAGGTCACTAAGAAAACATTCAGATCAAAATTTCACCTCTATAGTCTACAAATTCATAACCCTGTGCAGTTCATAAACATACCACACATCACTCGATAATTCATATAATCTGAACTCAACTCATCAAAATAATAACCATACATAAATTCACAAGTGGGGAAGTCTATGCAGTCACCAAATCAACGATTACCAGAAGTTCATATCATTACATGAATTTAACTTAACATTCCAAAATCCTATACATGAGGGATCCTTTAACTTACACAAAATCCACAGGTTTAGATTCATCGTCACATATCATTAGATGCAGAGTAGCTTATACAACAAATACATATATGCTAACACAGATTTGCCCAAAATCTTCTAACTTTCCACTGCCTCAGCCCAATCTTAACATTTAAGCATGCGATACGCTATCCTGAAAAATTTATCAACAAACGGGGTGAGCATAAAGAGCTTAGCAAGTGACTAACATATCCATATCAAAATAGTACAATTTCCAAAGAGATACAGTTTCAAAATACAAGGCAGAATATACGATTTCGTAGACATAATATCATTAGGAGCAAAAACACAATTGTCCTTTCAATCATACATATTTGGTTCATAACAGATAGGGCATAGAGTAATTGGAGTATATCAGTAACAAAGGAAACATATCGGAGCTTATCAATGGCATATAAAATGTTCCGAAGCATATCAACGGCATATGGAACATTTCGAAGCAAAATCATCAGTGAATGAAGCATTTCAGAGCATATCAAAAACAAATATCGTACAGAAGCTCAAACGTCGTCCTTGACGTCGCAATCATATCATTCTTATCCAGAGCATGAACAGAAACAACTCACCAAAACTCTGGATGTCATATCAAACATATAGAAGGTGTAGTGGGATCTCAGTCAGAATGTGATTCATCCATTTCTGAATGACCACCTGACAAAAGTCTCCCACGTCTGGGAGCTCCATCCACCCACGTCTAGGTGAAGTCAGAGGGGGCCGGCAGAGCATCGCAGGCTCTAAGCACATACCCTTTACCATTTCTGGCAAAGGTCCAGAATATCCCACATAGCGGGACCCCACATAGCGGGCAATAAGCGCATACCAGAATATCCCACATAGCGGAACCCCACATAGTGGGCAATAAGCGTATACCCTTTACCACTTCTGGCAAAGGTCCAGACAATCCCACACACCAGAGTACAAGAGGGCAGTTTCAACAATAAGTAGCATATATTGGAAGCACACGTGGAACAACAAAACGTACATGTGCCTTTTCGAAACAATACGAAACAAAGAACAAATCTCTCACAAACATATTCAGATTTGGAATGAAATGGAAACAAGAGTGTACAGGGATTCCAAGCAATCATATTTAGTACAGGGATTCCAAGCAATCATATTTAGCTCAATTCCAATAAGAAGGTTAGATGAATTCAAATATCCAAAGGAATGGAACAGAACACGCCAAATCGACCAAAGCTCGATTTCGGACAGAATTCCAGTGGCACATCAAACAAATACTTCAGAATATCAATTATGCTCCAATACCCGTAAGAAAGCTATGGTCGAACCATATATCAATCTATATTCTGATGGAACAAATTTCATATGAAACAGGGTTCCCAACACGGAGTTACCTTTGATTTGGTAACACAAGGTCAAAAACACAATCACTGTTTTGCAGAATTTATAGGGTCGGATTCAACAGATAATAGGGTAGGCAATTGAATTCCAAAATTTTCAAACTATATGTCGAAAAAAAGATTTTCAAGTCTAGTTTCAAATAAAATCAGTTTGGTACAAATCAGAATTTTCAACAGGGAGTTATAGGCATTTTAGTATCGACAGGTCAGAAATCTTGAACCCTGTTTTACAGCGTCTATAGGCTCATTTGAAACAGATGTTTGGGTAAGTATACGGTGTCCAAAATCTACAAAATTAGTGTCAAAAGAAAGATATAAGAGTTTAATTTCAAACAAAATAGTTCCTGCCCGAATTCACATTTTGTACTAAAACTTATAGCTGAAACAGTGTCTAGGGGTCAGTTTACCGAAAAAATTTCAGAATCCATGGTTCTATGTCCAAAGAGAGACATACCCGTTTCTAAATAGAAATCCTTCGGTTTTTTTTTGAATCAACATAAAAACAGAGACTAATTTTCTGTAGGATGGGGTTAGAAACACTTGCCTTTGAGAATTTAGACCCTAAGTGAAAGGATTTGGGCAAGAACCCTTAAAGCCCCAATTTTTTTTTTCTCTTCTTCTTCTTCTTCTTCTTCTCCTTCTTCTTCTTCTTCTTTCTTTCTTTCCCTGATCCTCCACGTAGCTGCCTTCTCTGCTTCCTTAAGAGTGAAGGCAGAAAGGCTTAAGGGGTGGAATTTGTCATTTTATGCGTTTTGCGGTTTAGTCCTTGTTTTTATCATATTCACGATTAGGTCCTTAGGGTTTACATATAGGTCCTCAGATTCTTTCTTTCTTTTTTTTTTTTTGAACAGATCTCCCAATCGTAAAAATAAGTTAGCTCTGATTCATACTCTATTTCTTTGTCAATTTAAAATAGATGCTAACGTTATCACCAAAAATTTATACGAAAATTCGGAAATGAGGGATGTGACACTATCTCTCACAAACGTAATATCCCATTAGTCCCACATCGGAAGTGGGGAATGTGTGTGATTAGCTTATAAGGGCCTGATGAGTGTACTACGTTACCTCCCGCTTAAGCATTTTGGTCCGCCGTTGAGGACCAAAATGGAGATATCGGCCAGTTAGCTCATCAGACCCGGGTCGTGACATTTGGTATCAGAGCCGACCTAGCATTAGGGCAGGGTGAGAGGGCTGCAGTAGGAAAGGGCTACCCGTGGATGGAATCAGAGAACTCATCACGGCGTGGAGCCACCACTGAGTTAAACCTCACATGCACTATGCTAGGGTTCGATCTGAGATATGTCGGGCCTTGACGAGGACGTCAAGCTAATTGAGTTGGGGATAATGTAATATCCCATTAGTCCCACATCGGAAGTGGGGAATGTGTGTGATTAGCTTATAAGGGCCTGATGAGTGTACTACGTTACCTCCCGCTTAAGCATTTTGGTCCGCCGTTGAGGACCAAAATGGAGATATCGGCCAGTTAGCTCATCAGACCCGGGTCGTGACAATGAGAGTCTAAGTGGAATTAAATATAAACTTGAGTTATAGAGGCAAGCCTTATAAACTAAAGGGTTTAGATTAAGTAAGACTAAAACTAAATATATAAAATATAATTTTAATGATTCTAGAAATAGACAAGAGAATATAATTAAATTGGATGGACAAGAAATCCCTTAAAGTAAAATCTTTAGGTATCTTGGATCAATTATTCAATAAGATGAAGAGATCAATGAAAATATTATTCATAGAGTAAAAATATGATGGTTAAAATGATGAGGGGCGTCAGGAGTCTTGTGTGATTATAGGATACCTTTGAGATTAAAAATAAATAAATTATATGATAGTTGTGAGACCAATAATGTTTTATTGATTTGAGTGTTGGGCGGTTAAGAAATACATATACAAAAAGTTTGTTGTTGGGATGGGAATGTTAAGATGAATATGTGAAATTACTAAGAAAGATAGGAAAAGAAATATTTTTATTCATGAACAACTAGGTATCGCTTCGATAGAGGATAAGATGAAAGAAAATCGTTTAAGATGATATGGCATGTGCTGAGGAGATTTCCAATTGCGGTAGTCAAAAGACGTGAAATAATTAATGTTAGTGATACGATGAGAGATAAAAGAAGACCTAAAAATACTTTAATAGAAACTATAAATAAAGATTTAAATACTCTGAATTTAACTAAGTATATAACTCTTTACAAATCTTAATGGCGGTAAAAGATTCATATAGTTGACTCCAAATAGTTGGGACTTATAGTTTTATTGTTGTTGTACAATGTGTGTTGGAGTACACCACATCTTTTCTTGTTTTGGTGGTTAGTGGCGACAGAAAATAGGTCTCTTCAGCTGCTAGTAAAGAATGATTGGAGAATGAACGAGCAATCCAACGTTCATGATTGGAGTGTGCAGGTAGGAAAGAATGTACCTGTGAAAACGATTGGAATTTGTGAATGAGCAATCCAGTGTTGATGCAGCATGGCTGAAATATCAGCTGCTAGTAACATGGTTACATGGTAGAATTTCAGCTTAGCAATATTGATGCAAATATTTAGATGGGATTTATGGAACTTCTAAGGTCTCCTGATATTGTTTTTGATGTGAACATTTTCATAAGTGAGAATTGATATCCTGAGATGACTTTATTAGCATGAAAAATGCAAATTGATGAGAAGAATGTATTAGTTCATAAATTAACATGAATTATGGTAGCTATAGTACCATCAACCAACTTTATATGAAAGTTCTTCCTAGTTAGTACTATTTGTACAGGCTTCCAGCAATAAGCTGACTTAAATTAGCATGTTTTTCTGTAATGATATATATGTGTATGTTTGCACACGTGCAGATACAAACACGTTCTATAGGGTAGTAAAATGTGTAGACTACATAATAACGGTTTTCCTACTGAGTTAATTGTTTGGATTCTTTTGAAAATCTTTAGAGATCACAAGTACTCCAAGAGTCTCCAATGCATAAGCATATTAAAGCACAGTGATGATATCATGATGTCAATGGAGTATATTAAAGAAACACAGGTTGTTAAAAATTAGTTTTATGTGGGGTATAAAAATGTTTTCCTTCTAAAGTTATCCAATGCTTCTTTTTCGTTTCATTCTTTTGGTTCTTAATTTAAATACCTTCAGTAGGTATGCTTCAGACCATTTCTTATGCTGTACCATCAGGTGATCTCTCATCTGCAGTAGGTATTTTCACTTCAGTATTTAACAGCATTCCTTGTTTGTTAGAATGGACTTACATTATCAGTAGATAATCTTAGATGAACACTAAACCTGGTTTGAAATATCCACTACTGTTGAGCGAGCAATGCTGTTAAATACTACTTTCTAATACCTATTTTGTGCATAATTTCATATTCATTCTGTCAAAGCTGTGCTCACCTTGATGTTTTTGTCTTTAGTAAATCTTGTTTCCCCCAACTTTACACAGGTATTATAAACCAGACCAGAGAGCAAACCAGATATTGTGTAGGAATGCCTTCTCACAACCCAAAGAAGGTAAGCCATGATGATGATGAAGCAGAATTTGAGAAGATGAAAAAGGAGATAGAGGCTAGCCAGGAAAATGCCTTGAGCCTATGTACAGAGAAGGTTTTGCTAGCGCAGCAAGCCTATGACCTGGTAATCACCTTTGTGTTGTGTCAAAGTATCTCAGGTGGCTTTTGTTGATAGGATTGGAATAGGAATGACCAAATCCTTTGACATGTTTGGTTGATATACTTTTGTAATTGGAATGACCAACGCCTTTTACAAGTTTAATTTATTTTGGACTTTGAAACTAAAATCTAGATTAAAGTTGGTTAGAAATTTAGAATAACTAATCTAATTTATTAACTTAAATTATTATCTTATTTTTGTATGTTTACTGCATTAATATTATTTTGTATATATATTATGTTGTAAAAAATTCTTTGTTATTGATACTTATTTTTATAAGTTCACATTTTTTGTGTATTGTGTTAATTACTACTATACTTTGTAAATATATAGTTGTTTATATTATGTCATTTAATGTATATTATGTTTCTTATATTTGTATTTACTTTTATTATATACTATAGTTTATATGTTTTGAGATTTATATGACTTTTATGATTTAATAACAATTTGAAAATGCATTATTTTTAGATAGAAAGAAGGGAGGGTTTTAAAGTGCAAATTATTTGGATATTATGATCAAGCTGTTTTGGAATTGGAACAAGGTTGTTAAAATTGTCATTGGGGCCATAGGATTGTGCTATCTTATAACCCAGATTAGGCCTAGCGAGTCGTGTTGGTCATTGAAACGGTAAAAATGGTGGAATCGGCCTGACTCGTGAGTCGACTTGGGTCGTCCTTATCGAGCCAACTTGATTTGGTTTATATGAAAAAAAAGCTCGCCTCGAAGTGGAGGCGTTGTGTGATGCTGCAGAGAGATGGAGAGCAAGAGCCCTAGACTTCTTGCGATGAGAGTACTGTTCTTGTCTCCCTTCTTCTACCCTCTCTTCCTTTCTCCTCTCCTTTCTTCTCCTCAGTCTTCTCCCATCTCATCTCATTTCTTCTCCTCCCCTCTTCCTGTCTCATCTCTTTTCTTTTCCTTCCCTCTTCTCCCATCTCTTCTCCTCTTGCATAATATTCTCTCATCTCCTGCCCTCTTCTCCTTTCATCTCTACTCCCTTCTCTTCTACTGTTCTTTTTTTGTACTAATGGCAAAACATATTCCAACTTAGTAGGAAGCATGACTGTATGAGGTTCAAGTATTTTTAGAAAAAATGATGAACAATATGATTTTCTTCTTTTCTTCTGTTTCTGAAAAGCTACTTATCTTTCTCCTGTGGCACTTCTCTTGTACGATTTAGCATTAAAAATGATGAACAATATGATTTTCTTCTTTTCTTCTGTTTCTGAAAAGCTACTTATCTTTCTCCTGTGGCACTTCTCTTGTACGATTTAGCATTAAAAATACATATCAATTTGATGGAGAGTAAGTTCAAGTACTGCCTGCATCAGCAGAAGCATAGAAAAGGTTGCCTAGACATATCATGGCTACTGTAATGCATGTTTGTCTAGCTAACTTGTAATGGCTCTAGTGTAAAATGTAGATCTCTCTTTTCCTCTTGTTCATGTACCATAATGCATGTTTGTTTTTGTGCCCTTATGGTAGTCAATGTGAAAATTACTTCAGTGGATGATTTCTTTAGTTATTTTTAATTGGTTCGTAGGATTCTACAATCTGACAATCTGATTTTACTAACCGAGTTTATGGATCCTCATCCGATCTTTGGTAGGAAAGTGAGTTTGACAACCATGAATTGAAATGAGAATGATATTACCACAATCCAGACATTAATAATGGGAATTAATGATTTCGGTTCCCATTCCTGGTTCACTTTCCTTATTGCTGAAAGAAAAATTAATCAGCTCTTACTAATTCTTACTTGGGTCTTCATATACAGCATAATTTAATCTAGAAATTTTCACAGATGATCTCCCAGAACTTTTAAAAGTGCCAACTGAAAGACTTACCATGACTCAAAAGAAGAGCTTGAGCAGGGACACCAACTTTATAAATTACAGTTTATGTTGAAGTGACTCCCTTAGATTTATCCTGATTTGGAAATTGCATAATGAATGTTTTGACAAGCTTTCATATTGGACTGGGATCAATTTTAATTGCTCCATTATAAATATTGATTTTCATTAAATACCAGAATCAGCAAAATAGAATTGACAAATTGCCTTTGGACTTATTTATCATTTGAGAACTTTTGGACCCAGATCCCATAGTGTTCTTGAAGTCCCAGTGTGCTATTCATTTTCTTTTTACATGATTACTACATATCTGTTTTATTTTTTTCATTATCGATGATGTCAACATGATTACACACTTATTCTTGCAATATACTATATTTTGCAAAATGGTGGACTTTTAAGTAAGAGGGACTGTCTTTAACAAAACTATCCTCCTGTTTTTCTTATTGCACACACTATTTTGGGGAAGGAAGGTTTTTATCGTGCAGAAGTTTTGTAGCAAAAATTTTAGCAAGATTGATTGGTGCATAAATCCAGGATAGTTTTTAGCATCTTGATATACTCATCCTTATTATCTTCTAGGTGTTGATGTAATAAGATATACATCTACAAGATCAAGATTATCATCAAGAAGGAAATATGAGCCAGTCTTTATTAATGAGTCCTCTTAATAGTGCACTACTTAGCTAAATTGCATGACTGTTATAGCTGTTGCTGTCATTTGCACTTGTTCTTTAAAGCTACTGAGGAAAAGAGAGCTCCATCATTTACAGTTATAAACTTTAGGCTGTTGTCTACCTCACACCTTTCACTATACAAGCTCGTGCAGAGTATTGATAGTTCGTAGACCTCTAGGTGAGAGTATCAAATGTTCAGGAAAAGTGTTTCTTTAATGTGGAACACATTATTGGAATGGAGAATAAAACATGCTACTTTATGTTCCTTTGAAAGATTTCATCCTTTATGATGTCTGGCTCATGACATGCATGTCGATGTTCTCAGAGTTCACTTAAATGCATTACTCAATTTGAAATTTCGGTGAAGACTTGTGATCCACATTCCAACAAAATTGGCATGTTGTTTCTTTCCTGTTCTTTCATACTTCCTTTTGGATCAAACTAGATGTAGGTCCTGCTCAACTAAGGTGGGATGACATGCAGATAGAGAGCCATTTGAAACGCCTTGATGAGGACTTGAACCAGTTCATGGAAGACTTAAAGCAAGGTACTTCATTTTTTTAGTTGGCGATCATTGACTTTGGTTCATAGTTGTCTTATTTAATTCTGATGCTGAGTGGTAGTTCTATAACCATGTACGCAGCCTTATTCGGCTAGTTTGGTCCCCTCTGCATCTTGATGAAAGTCTGAATATGGATCCTTGTGGATGTCATGCCCATGTATTTGAACCTAGTTGTTCTTTAGAAGTGGGTGATAGTTCAAACAGATTAAAATAATAGTACTTGAAATCATTTTTTTGCAACTTAAAAGTTATATTCGTCAAATTTTGCTGCAACTTCATATAAAGGTTATGTTCTTGAAATGATTGGGTATCCTTTTTGCTTGATGACTAAATAAGTTTGCTGTTGTATTAACTGTTCCATTTAACTAATATTGCTATCAATATTGAACAGAAGGAAAAATTCCGCCTCATGAGCCTGCGATTCTTCCTCCAGTTCCTATAGTTTACAAAGATGAAAAACGCAAGGGAGGTTATACGACACCTCAACCAAGGAAGTTTAGAGAAAGGGATTGGGGCAGAGAGCAGGATATGGATATTGAATTTATGCCTCCTCCAAGCAGTCATAAGAAAAATATTCCAGCATCTGTTGATGTTGATCAGCCTATTGATCCAAATGAGCCAACATATTGTGTCTGCCATCAGGTTTTGTACAACCTATATAAACAATTTACATTATGTACTAACCATAAATACGTACAGAATACTTTTTTAACCAAACGTATACTTTTTGTTCTCCATATTTTCAGGTGTCATTTGGAGATATGATTGCATGTGACAATGAAAATGTAAGTTTCCTGCACTATTATCTGGTTTATTGCTTGCGGATTTTCACATTGAATTGAACATTTTCTTCTACGAGGCATTCTGCAAGTCAAGTTTGTTTTTAGCTGCATCTTTTATCTGTTCAAGAACTTCCAATCAACTGACAGTAACTGACATAAATAAGTGAATAGAAAATTGTTTTGCTAGCTTTCTTCTTCTTTCTGTTTGCCTCTACGATTTTCTATTTGAAAATTCTTTTGGGACTGTTTTAACATTAAATCCAGGAACGTAGGTGTTATTTTCCTAAAGCATCAGCTTCAATTTGGAATTCCATTTGTTAGTTTTCATATCTTCGTTCTTAACATTTACACAGAGTACTTCTCATGAGAACTTAATGCTTTTGAATTTTGTTAGATCAAAATCTTCATTTTATATAATATCAAACTAAACTGTAGATGGGACGTAATGGCTTTTTGTTGTTAATTTTGCCTGATCTCTTCCTGGTATTTATCTGTCGTCTATAATAATTTGCCCAACATCTTTACCGTCAGCTTGTATCATCTACTTTTCATTTGGTTGTTTTCGATCCACAGTGTGAGGGAGGTGAATGGTTCCATTATTCATGCGTTGGACTGACGCCAGAAACAAGGTTCAAAGGGAAATGGTTCTGCCCCACCTGCAGGAATCAACAATGACTTTTTAACCGATGGTAGATTATATGTAGCTTATGTAGGAGGAGCTTTCCCCCCTTCCAAAGAACTATTGTTGCTCGGCGACATTAGATGACTTCTTTTCCTGTAACATTTGTAAGCAGTGGGAGAACTCATTGTTCTGATATCTGTATATTGCTTTTAGGCGGTGGCATCTTTTAGTTGATGATATTCTCGTTACTTTCTTCTTGTAAAGATTGTAACAAACCTAACTAAATATCTGATTTGCTAATCCTAAAACCCTCTCCCTTGTGTTTGGATTTACTGTTCGAATTTCATAGATATTGAATTATAATAAAGAAGTATAAATAATATTTGATAATATATATTATCTTCATGTAGTAATATGATTTATGATTTTTATATGTTACTAAATATGATTTATGATTTTTATTCGTTATAAATATGATAAATAGTATGTTTATGTTTTTTATTTTTAAAATTTAAATATACTTTTTAAAAAATATATATTATTTTTTAGTGTCTTACTAAATAAAAGTTGTTTGAGCATGTATAAATATTAATGTTTATTTTAAGTATAGTATATTAAATGTTAGACTTGAATATGAGGTTAAGTTATAATAATAAATATATATATAATAAGTAAAAATGACGGTTGAATTTTAAACGATTTTATGTTTTAAATCTAGAGGCATAGTCATTTTGATCGAGAGTGAATCCTTTATCAATACTCAATTGTAAAGTAGGTTGTCATTTTCGATAATCAATTGTGTTAGATCTGGAACTTTCAAACTTATAACTCTGGTATTAAATAGTGAAGTATTCACACTTAACATCTTTGATGTCTTAAGTCTATCAGATACACAATTAGAATTACGAAATTGCTATCGGACAATAAGGTATCATCAACTATCCAATGTTTCGTGAGCAGATCAATCAATGACCTCATTTTTCAATAAGCATCAGCATTATATCCCTAGTGTCCACACACGAGCAGCTATAAGACTAGCCTCCTTTATCATATGGACGAGTATACAATACACAATCTGTCTTGTTATCTTAATGTTCCTCTCGAGTAACTTATGATCAGGATTTTTAGGGTTTGTGTTTAAAGGTGAATCGGTCTCATTATCGTAATCTCATCATGATCTGATTCTCATTGCATAGATCCATGAATATCACAATATATGCATGCTAGTCATAGGTGCCCAGCAAGCCAATCACGTGAGTGATGGCACGTGTGACTTGATACAGAATCTTTTTGCTTATTATATTTTGGCGTATATCACTTTATAATTATTGCATAAATGCATATATATATATATATATATATATATATATTGTGATGTCCTTGGATTTGTGCAATGGGAATCGGATCGTGATGAGATCACGATAATGAGATCGATTCACCTTTAAACACATATCCTAAATAATCCCGGTCATAGGTTACTCGAGAGGGACATCGTGATAACCGGATAGACTGGTGTGCTGTATACCCGTCCATATGATGGATGCAGCTGGTCTCATAGCTGCTCGTGTAGGGACACTAGGGATACAGTACAGGTGCTCATTGGAGAATGAGTTCACTGATTGATCCGCTTACGGAATGCTGGATGGTTGATGATGCCTTATTGTCAGACAGTGATTCCGTAGTCTTAGTGGTGTATCTGGTCCTTAGACTTGAGACACCAAGGATGTCCTGTATGAGTGCTCCACTCTTTGATACCAGACTTATAGGTTTGGCTGTTCCCAGATCTAGTACAGCTGGTCATTGGGAGTGGTAGTCGACTTTACGAGGGCTATTGAGTGTCAATAGAGGATCATCCACTCTCGGCGTCATGAGAGGAATATCCTATGTGTTCTTGCTCAGACAAATCCCTGGCCAGGGTCATTCGGGTTGAGAGAGAAAGAGTTCTCCGGGAGAATCCGATTAGAGCGAGACTCGAGTAGAAACCGTATGGGTCTGACAGCACCATGCTCGATATATGGTCTCTGGGATATTAGATGGATGAGGGACTATAGGTACATGGTAACTGAGGACAGACAGGTCCAATGGATTGGATTCCCCTGTATCGTCTGGGGACTACGGCGTAGTGGCCTAGTACGTCCGTAGTCGATGAGTCAAGTGAATTATTACAGAGATAATAATTCACTGAGTTAGAAGGAGTTCTGACAAGTATGACTCACGGCCAGCTCGATATTGGGCCTAGAGGGTCACACACATATGGTAGGCATTGCGATGAGTAGAGGTTCGGATATGAGATATCCGACGGAGCCCTTGTCTTATTGGATGCAGATCCAATACCCACTAGGGAAGGACCCATTAGGGTTTGACACGGGATCTCTATAAATAGGAGGGATTCACAGCCTCATAGGCTAGAGTCTTTGCTTGCCTTTCCTATTCTCCTCTCCCTCTCCACCTCAGAGTAGGCTTGGAGTTTTGAGGAGCGTCGTCGCAACCCTGTTATGTGGATCACCGCTAGAGAGGAGGAGGAAACAGGGATATACGATCTCCCTAGGTAACACAATCTCTATACGCAGTTTTATGTTTTGCGGATTTTTGCGCACCAATCTTCGCACGACGACGAACATCTTTTTGGGAATCGGGGATTTTTATTTTCTTGTTCTTCCGCTGCGCATATGATGTCGCCCCCCAATGATTTCCCAACAGTGGTATCAGAGTCAGGTTGTTCGTGCGAATGATTGGTTTTGAACTGCGTGTATTGTGTTTAGGAAGAATTTTGACGTCAAAATCGTTGACGCAAAAGCGAGGAAGCCCTCGGTCTGCATGCCTGCAGCCACCTGCAGCGGCAGCCGGAGCTGCAGCCAGGCAGCACAGCGCCGGCGTATGCGCAAGCACTGTGCATGCAGCAGCCGGCCGGCGGTCTGCTTGCAGCAGGCTTGCGGCCGGCGGGGCTGGCAGCCCGCGGGTAGAGGCGCCTGCGGCCGCTGAGCCCGCGGGTAGAGGCGCCGCGGGGCAGCAGCGCGGGCTGAGGCACCGCAGGGCAGCGGCGCCTGTGGCCGCTGCTCCCACGGGCAAAAACCCCGCAGGGGCGGCCGCCAGCGAGGCAGCACCGTCTGCGGGCGCTGCCTCGCCGGCAGAACTGCCCGCGGAGGCGGCGACGCCCGCGGGGGCGCCCACCTGCAGCGGCAGCGCCGCCAGCGGGCGTGCCGCCCGCAGGCGAGGGCAGCGCCCCGCCCCTCGCCGCACAGGCCGCCGCCAGCAGGGTGGCGGCGGCAACGGCAGCAGCAAAGGGCAGTAGGAAATTAGGGTTTTCTGGGCAAAAGACAGTTTTACCCCTGTGAATTTGCGAAATTCCAGTTTCTGTCTTTTTGTCCAAATTACGAAAATACCCTTAGGAATTGAGAAATTCCCTACATGTCCCTGATTTCAGAAAAATATTAATTAATTAAAAGGTTTAGTTGATTATTATTATTTTTATTATCTAGTAGTCCTACATGATGATGATTATTTATACATGTGATGTATGATGTGTGGACGGATGATCATGGATCGTGTGATGTGTGTACTTGTGATTATTATTATTGAGGTCTGCGAACCTCCATTATATTTCTCGTTTATTGTCGGGCCTGCGTGCCTATGATTAAGTTGTAATCACATGAGGAGGCGCAGCGGGAGCGTGGATTCGATAGCGGGACCCACGAGACGGACGATCGTGATGCATGAAGATGCATCAAGATGTCGACGAAACCGACGAGGACGAGATGGACGAAACCGTTGCACACATAGATCTTGATGTGAGTGATTAGGCCTACTGGCTCGGGCCTAATCATATTAGGTTGTGGTCCATGATCATCTGATGTGATTACTTATACACATATATATATTTGCATGCGATGTAGATATATATTAAATATGTATATGTGTGACATGTCATATTAGGAGACCAAATTATAGAAACATCTCTCGATAATATTAAGTCGGTAAACGTGAGGCAATTAGATTGACCCACGTGGCCTTCCATCGTTATGAGTAGGAACCGATTCCCGGTGTAGGTTGAGTTGGTCGAGTCCCTCGAGACTCACCTATATCGTGATTCGCTATCTTGCTTACGACATAGAGATGTCACCGGTGACCTGAGGGCATGGTATGCTTGGTCGAGTCCCTCGAGGCCATGGTGATTCGGAGGCCGAACAGGACGGGAATCACAAGGAGTTGTGATCGGCAAGAGTTGCCTATCTTTTAGGCTTAGTGTGATTGGTCGAGTCCCTCGAGGTTACACTAAGACGCTGATTGGATCCTGATCCCCACTAGAAGTCTGCCGGAGACTTCCGTTTCACGTGCTGAGGGTGTCGTGTGACTCGTTAGTAAAATAGTGGGAGCATATTAAGATAGAAGTCCATATCTTGATAGTTTATTTCTTGCAAAATCTGTATGTTATTCATTTCTGCTACATCTTTATTTTCAGAAAATGTCGCTTTCAAATCCCTTACGTGGCATACTTGATGTCAACCGCCTCACTGGTCCAAATTATACGGATTGGCTCCGTAACTTGAGAATTGTTCTCACAGCGGAGAAAATCGTGTACGTCCTTGATACAGTGATGCCTATGCCCGAAGAAGGGGCAAGCGAGGATGAGATCGCTCGCTACGTGAAGTACATTGATGACTCCACTCTTGCTCAGTGCTATATGTTGGGCTCTATGACTCTAGAGTTACAGAGACAACATGAAAAGATGGATGCCAGATCCATTCTCCTACATGTCCGCAAATTGTTTGAGGAACAGGGAAGGACTCAACGATATGAGATATCCAAGAGCCTTTTCCGCGCTAGGATGACTGAGGGGACACCGGTTCAGAACCATGTCCTAAAGATGATTGAGTGGATAGAGAAACTCACAGGTCTAGGAATGGTCCTAGAGGATAACTTGTGTGTGGACATTGTGCTTCAGTCCCTACCAGATTCTTTTTCACAGTTCATAATGAATTTTAATATGAACAAGCTTGAGGTGACTCTCCCAGAGCTCCTCAATATGTTGAGGGAGGCAGAGAGTACTATTAAGAAAGAGAAGCCAGTTCTCTACACTGGTGAGACCAGAAAGAAAAGGAAAGCAGAAAGGTCCCTTAAGAAGGGAAAGGGTAAGGGCAAACAAGGTAAAGCAAAGGTTGCTAAGAAAGACCCAACAAAGGACAAAGGCCAGTGCTTCCACTGTGGTAAAGATGGGCACTGGAAGAGAAACTGCAAAGAGTACCTTGCAGAAAGGGCGAAACAAAAGCTTGATGAAGCTTTAGGTACATTCATGATCAGTCTCCATTTGTCAGACTCTTATGATAACACATGGGTATTGGATACCGGTAGTGCTTATCATATATGCAATTCGTTGCAGGTTCTGGCAAGGCCTAGGAGACTAGAGAGAGGCGAGATGGACTTCAAGATGGGTAATGGAGCAAAAGTTGCTGTATTAGCTGTTGGCGAGGTCGCCCTACATCTGCCTAGTGGAGCTTTTATTGCATTAGATGCATGTTATTTTGTTCCTTCTATTATCAAAAAACATTATCTCCATTTCATGTTTAACAGTTAGTGGATATAAATTTGTTTTTGAGAACAATGGTTGTTCGATATTATTAGATGATAAGATCATCACGAAAGGAACATTGCATAATGGTTTATTTATGTTAGACACCACTCCATATATCATGAATGTAAATGTGTCCAAAAGGAAATGAGATGAGTTGAACAGTGCATACCTGTGGTATTGTAGGCTAGGTCACATCCATGAAAGAAAGATTCAAAAGTTGCTAAATGATGGATATCTAGATCCATTCGACTATATGTCTTACGCAACTTGTGAGCCTTGCATTCGTGGAAAATTGACCAACTCTTCATTTAGTGGAACTGGAGAGAGAGCCATTGAGTTGTTGGAACTCATACATAGTGATATATGTGGACCCATGTCAACTCATGCCATTGGAGGTTACTCCTACTTCATTACATTTATTGATGATTTCTCAAGGTATGGATATGTGTACTTAATGAAGTACAAGTCCGAGGCCTTTGAAAAATTCAGAGAGTATAAGAATGAGGTGGAGAACCAGACTGGAAAGAGTATCAAAACTCTTCGATCAGATCGAGGAGGTGAGTACTTAAGTACAGAGTTTACTCAGTTCCTCAAGGACCATGGGATATTATCCCAATGGACACCTCCTTACACACCTCAGCTCAATGGTGTCTCTAAAAGGAGAAATCATACTTTATTAGATATGGTACGGTCCATGATGAGTTTTGTTGACCTACCCATCTCATTCTGGGGATATGCCCTAGAAACCGCAGCTTACCTTCTGAACAGAGTTCCAACTAAGTCGGTAGTGTCTACACCATATGAGATATGGAAAGGGAAGAAGCCTGGTCTTAAGGTTGTTAAGATTTGGGGCTGCCCAGCCCACGTTAAAAGACACAACCCCGATAAGTTAGAATCAAGGACAGAGCGATGCATATTTGTGGGATACCCCAAGGAAACTTGTGGGTATTACTTCTATCATCTCGAGGACCAAAAGGTCTTTGTAGCTAAGAGAGCAGTGTTCCTTGAGAAGGAACACATTCTTGGCGGAGACAGTGGGAGAATGATAGAGTTGAGCGAAGTTAGAGAACCAAGCTCAAGCACCACTCTACAGCCCGAGTCTGTTCAGGTACCTAATACACAAGTTTCAACTTTACGCAGGTCTGATAGAGTATTTCATCCTCCTAAGAGATATGTGGGACATATTAGAGGAGAGGATGCTGAGGATATTGATCCTCAGACCTACGAGGAGGCTATTGTGAGTATAGACTCCGGGAAGTGGTAAGAAGCCATGAATTCTGAGATGGATTCGATGTACTCCAATAAGGTTTGGAACCTAGTTGATGCGCCCGAAGGTATTGTATCCATCGGTTGCAAATGGATCTTTAAAAAAAAGATCGGAGTAGATGGAAAGGTAGAGACCTATAAAGCAAGGCTAGTGGCTAAGGGGTATCGTTAAAGGCAAGGTGTTGACTACGATGAAACTTTCTCACCCGTAGCACTGCTAAAATCCATCAGAATTCTATTGGCTATTGCTGCACACTATGATTATGAGATCTGGCAGATGGATGTGAAAACCGCATTCCTCAACGGGAACCTCGAGGAGGAGGTGTATATGATGCAACCTGAGGGATTCGTGTCCAAGAACTGCCCAGATAAGGTGTGTAGGTTGCTTAGATCCATTTATGGACTAAAGCAAGCTTCCCGAAGTTGGAACATAAGATTTGATGAGGCAATCAGATCTTATGACTTCGTTAAGAACGAAGATGAGCCTTGTGTATACAGGAAGGTAAGTGGGAGCGCTATCACCTTTTTGGTGTTATATGTGGATGACATCCTCATCATTGGGAATGATGTAGAAATGCAATCCACAGTAAAGACTTGGTTATCTAGACACTTCTCCATAAAGGACTTAGGGGAAGCATCCTATATCTTGGGGATTAGAATCTATAGAGATAGATCCAAGAGGATGCTTGGCTTGTCCCAGTCCAGGTACATAGAAACCATTGTCAAAAGGTTTGGCATGGAAAATTCCAAAGGGCAAACATGAATATGATACCTTATGCCTCAGCAATAGGGTCTATCATGTATGCCATGCTATGTACTAGGCCTGATATAGCGCATGCTCTGAGTGTCACGAGCAGGTATCAGGCGGATCCAGGCTTGGAGCACTGGAAAGCAGTAAAGTGTATCCTTAAATACTTGAGAAGGACTAAGTATCTTTTACTAGTATATGGAGGTAATAGCCTTAAGGTTGAAGGCTACACTGACTCAAGTTTTCAGTCTGATGTCGATGATAGCAAGTCGAATTCAGGGTATGTGTACACCTTGAATGGAGGAGTAGTGTGCTGGAAGAGTTCCAAGCAAGATACCACTGCTGACTCGACCATAGAGGCGGAGTACATTGTCGCATTAGATGCAGCAAAGGAGGGAGTTTGGGAGTCGATACAGATAGCGACAAGTCGACTTCCTTATATTGCGACAACTATGGGGTGATTACTCAAATAAGGGAACCCGGGTCTCATCAGAAGTGTTCTGAGGAGGTTCCAGCTTATAAGAGAGATCGTAACCCGAGGAGATGTAGTAGTGGAAAGAGTTCCATCCGAAGATAACATTGCAGATCCACTGACAAAGTCGTTGTCTCAGATTGTCTATGAGCGTCACAGGAGTCTGATGGGGATCAGACACATAGGTGATTGGCTTTAGGTCAAGTGGGAGATTGCTAGTCATAGGTGCCCAGCAAGCCAATCACGTGAGTGATGGCACGTGTGACTTGATACAGAATCTTTTTGCTTATTATATTTTGGCGTATATCACTTTATAATTATTGCATAAATGCATATATATATTATGATGTCCTTGGATTTGTGCAATGGGAATCGGATCGTGATGAGATCACGATAATGAGATCGATTCACCTTTAAACACATATCCTAAATAATCTCGGTCATAGGTTACTCGAGAGGGACATCGTGATAACCGGATAGACTGGTGTGCTGTATACCCGTCCATATGATGGATGCAGCTGGTCTCATAGCTGCTCGTGTAGGGACACTAGGGATACAGTACAGGTGCTCATTGGAGAATGAGTTCACTGATTGATCCGCTTACGGAATGCTGGATGGTTGATGATGCCTTATTGTCAGACAGTGATTCCGTAGTCTTAGTGGTGTATCTGGTCCTTAGACTTGAGACACCAAGGATGTCTTGTATGAGTGCTCCACTCTTTGATACCATACTTATAGGTTTGGCTGTTCCCAGATCTAGTACAGCTGGTCATTGGGAGTGGTAGTCGACCTTACGAGGGCTATTGAGTGTCAATAGAGGATCATCCACTCTCGGCGTCATGAGAGGAATATCCTATGTATTCTTGCTCAGACAAATCCCTGGCCAGGGTCATTCGGGTTGAGAGAGAAAGAGTTCTCCGGGAGAATCCGATTAGAGCGAGACTCGAGTAGAAACCGTATGGGTCTGACAGCACCATGCTCGATATACGGTCTCTGGGATATTAGATGGATGAGGGACTATAGGTACATGGTAACTGAGGACAGACAGGTCCAATGGATTGGATTCCCCTGTATCGTCTGGGGACTACGGCGTAGTGGCCTAGTACGTCCGTAGTCGATGAGTCAAGTGAATTATTACAGAGATAATAATTCACTGAGTTAGAAGGAGTTCTGACAACTATGACTCACGGTCAGCTCGATATTGGGCCTAGAGGGTCACACACATATGGTAGGCATTGCGATGAGTAGAGGTTCGGATATGAGATATCCGACGGAGCCCTTGTCTTATTGGATGCAGATCCAATACCCACTAGGGAAGGACCCATTAGGGTTTGACACGGGATCTCTATAAATAGGAGGGATTCACAGCCTCATAGGCTAGAGTCTTTGCTTGCCTTTCCTATTCTCCTCTCCCTCTCCACCTCAGAGTAGGCTTGGAGTTTTAAGGAGCGTCGTCGCAACCCTGCTGTGTGGATCACCGCTAGAGAGGAGGACGCTTGACCTCCTTCACCCTCTCCTAAGGATCTGCAAGGAAACAGGGATATACGATCTCCCTAGGTAACACAATCTCTATACGCAGTTTTGTGTTTTGCGGATTTTTGCGCACCAATCTTCGCACGACGACGAATATCTTTTTGGGAATCGGGGATTTTTGTTTTCTTGTTCTTCCGCTGCGCATATGATGTCGCCCCCCAATGATTTCCCAACAATGCAACATGCAATATAAAGTAAAAAAATACCAATAATAATAAGAAGCAAAAAGATTATGTAGCGTGTCACACATGTCATTACTCACGTGATTAGCTTATAGGACACCTATGACTAGCAATCATCTGACTTGTCGGGCTCCCTTAAGCAAGTATAAGCTCTGGACCAGTTCAACTCTCCAATCGCTCCGATCATACCTTTGTATGATAAATCTCCTCATGGGACTCACTAGCACTTGCACTCGAAATTTTCATTTGGTGGTACACAACCCCCATGTACTGATGACCAAGGCTTTCATCTGATATAAA
The DNA here is from genome assembly GCF_036884655.1 of Musa acuminata AAA Group. Classification (NCBI taxonomy): domain Eukaryota; kingdom Viridiplantae; phylum Streptophyta; class Magnoliopsida; order Zingiberales; family Musaceae; genus Musa; species Musa acuminata. The sequence continues at coordinate 6,461,983 of NC_088342.1, read as the reverse complement.
CTTCGATGCATGCATGAAAGACCCGCCTCTGCATTCACTCCTTAAATCTATGGCTCTTCCTGTCGTCATATTGTTCATCGAATTGGAGCTCTCAGTAGCTCCTGATTATACCCACGTATGACCTAGTTCCTCGTAGGACTTATCTCGTGTGTTTCACATTATCTCAAATTATTCTACCATGTCCGTTGTACCATGTCGCCTCTTGGTGACATCTCCATTGTATACTGATTATTGTGAGATGAACTTAGACTGCGATCTCTCGATGCGTGACCATTGCCAACACATCATAGGGCCTCAGCCACCTCTGATTGTATTTGCTCCTTTGTCAATCGATCTTCGTCCACCCGTTCTTAGGCCACACACAAACGAAGCACAGCTCTAGAACAGTCCATCACCTAGCAGCTCTCGAAGTTTACTGACTTAGTTGAAATTGGTGTATCATTGTTTGGATCTTAGACCTCTACCCCCATTAACACAATCTCCGCTGTGCATGCTTTCTTCATAGCAACTCGAATGGTAGCACCATGGCATATTCTTTAAGAGTATCTGCCTCTATATCCTCTTGCCTCATGCCAAGGCCTTCTGACTCCAAATTCACCTCCACAAGTTGAGTCGCCTTAGTTCTTCCATCAAATGCTTTTCCGAGATAAGGTGTATGTGCCTCCTTTCAACTTTGGTACTATGTAGGATGAGTTTGCTCCATCAAGATGAGTCCATTCTCATCATCTTTGGTACGTATCTTACTTTGCATAGTCTCATCCTTTAGCAAGAGCCCCATTTGCCTTAACTACCGTTAAGTTTAGTTGTCAATGTCGAGCTGTAGCTCAAACTCAACCATCTCAACGCTTGTATGCTACGCATTCTTCTTAACTTATTTGTTCTCGTGGTGCCTTTTGTGCGAATGGTTGATCATTCCTCTGAACGCCAATCTCGGGGGCTCACTCCTTTGAGTGACTTCTTTCCGTACATCTCAATACTCATTCCCCCCAAAGAGTCATGCGCATTAGTTACCTTTGATGCAGCCCCGCCAAGTCCCCCACATTTATATGTTAAAGTGTTTCTATGTATGCTTGTCCCACTCCGATACCAAATGTCATGAACTTATATGGTTTTGTCTATGTCGCGTGGTATTCTTGCTTATCCGTCTACAAAACTCAGCCTATCTGAAACCTCCTATAGTCCCCTAGAACATACAAATGAGAAAATGGGTTAGAGAAAATGTTTCACTTGGGATCCACAAGAAACCATTTTCATAAACACTTTATAATCAATGCAAATTACAAATATAAACTTCATAAGCTTTGAACGATCACGTAACAAAGAGTCCAAAATGATTCATTACAAATCAAAATGCCCCTATGACATAACCTTCGTTTATAAGCCCAAATCGGCCATCTAAGCCTACTGTCAGCCCTCTACATGCTGTGCAAAGCGTATATAAAACCGAAAGACACAGACACACATGAACATTCCAACAAATGTCACGTTTATAGTTTGTTCGTTATAGTGCAATGTGAGAGTGAACGTATATATTATGATATAAGGTATGGAAATATATGAATTTGTTATGTTTTCTACGTATGTATATAAGTATTTTAAATTATTTTAATATAAAATTTTTTATCTTATATATATAAATATTATATATATATATATAATATGGTATTACTATTTTCTTTTTATTAGATGATATAAATATATACATATGTCAAAAACTATGTATAAAAAAAACTTATCATTTTATATAATAAATTAATATATTTTAATTAAAATATATTAATAACAGTAATAAAAATGAAATCATATAGCTTCTCAGTTTGTTAAGCCGTTTCATCTGAAAAGGCACCCATTAATCGTTAATGGTCTTCCAGTTTCAAATTTCACATTTTATAGGGAACCAACATCAGAAACTAATCAGTTCGGACAAAGTTTCTTTCATTCACCATATTGGAAAATCATAACTGGGGATCCCTAACGGTGACGCACATCCACAACTCCAACTAATAGAAGCCTTGCAACTTTGTTGTGCCGTCGTACTGTCATTATACATACCTGACACAAAAGCGAGAGATACCATATAGAGCTACGGTGATCAATTTTCACATTTCTACTTGACACACGCACACGGACACAACACTACATCTACATCTTGTAACCATTAGCCGTTTTGATCTTAGTGATCTCATAGCCGAGGCCTTACCCTTCGGCCACTGGAATCTCCACCGTCTGAGAGCTGGGCCCAAACACTCCGGTCTTTCCCACCGTCGCTGGATTCATCTCCAGCGCCGGCAATTATCTTCAGGAGTTCTGACTGCAGTGACGGGCAATTTTCTTTGAGGTGCCGGAATCCACTTGAGCGCATGACAGCTGCACATCCAGAGAATTCCATTCCAAACATGAATACAGCAAAAACAGAAAAAACATCCAAATGCAATCACTGGATTCTCAGTCCAAAAAAATGACTGAATTTTTTATTTTCTAAGAGGACTTGCTGCCTAGGAATATTTACAATGATGTAACCTAGAACAAACAGCAACAATAGTAGTAGTAACCCAAACGAAAGCATAAGAAGCATCAATCTATTCTCAAAATTCCCGGCACCAAGAATGACTGACTAAAGACTTATTAGCTAACAACTTAAATAAAAGGCTGCATGTGGTGTCCAAACACTTATCAAGACTAGGATAGTTAAAAGTTGAACAGAGGAATGACAAGAGAACAACATAGCAATAGAAGATCATTTGCTGATTTTTCTGACATTTTAATAGGTGCAATTGCAACTTGTCAAAATTGCTATATGTGATATTTAATAGCTGCCATTTTTTTTTTTTGTTATTGTAAACTATGATGCTGAAGCAGAAACACAGATCCTAAGGAGCCACAACTGTCCATGAATTTATCCTCTGTTCACACTATGTTGTTGGTCACTTGACATACTGTATACGTCCTACTGAATCTTAGATTAACATCCACCCATGCCTATTCTTATTTTTGCAGTAGGATAGTTAACAATGCACTTTACAGATACCACTTCTCGTCTTTTTTTTTTTGTCTTTCCATCTCCTCTCTTATTCTTCTTACTCTCCTTACTCTGCACCTTTTATTTTCCTTCCCCATTGATTCACAAAGAGCTGTTGGCAGGTAACCAGAATTGACCAAAATCAAATGATTCCATCTTGTATCAGCCGAGACAGGCTGAATCTAAGGCATGTAGTTTGCATCTGAAACATGTTGATGCAGGGATACACCAACAACCAAGATGTTTGACTAGGATTCTTTTCATAAATTTCAATGTGTACGAGTTATCTCATTGGATGCAACAACTTTCACAGCTAATGAACCTAAATGTTCTTTGCATGTTGATTCATGTCTGGAACATGATGATACAGGGATATGCACCAATAACCAAGAGATTTGAGCAATTTTTTTCCTCCACAAATTCCAATGTGTAAGGACTATTTTCATTGCATGTAACAATTTTAATAGCTAATGAACCTAAAGTTCTCATAACCATTTTAATATAAGATGATGTATATGCAATAATCATTCTGTCTTACTCTGGAAATTTCTAATATTACATTATAAAACTCAAAAAGCAAGCTCCAAGTATGAAAAAATACAAGTGTAATAAGTGCCAACTTTTAACAACCATTCCTAAAGCCACCTGCAGAGATACTTTTAACAACCATTCCTAAAACCACATGCAAATTAATTAATAATACAGCCTTTGTGCTTGGTTCTCAAACATTTAATTCACATAATATCATTGTTCGAGTAGATCGATTTTGATATGGTGAATTTTGACTCATGAACGGAAGTAGAACATGGATAAACCTGTTTTAGATGCTGGTATAATCAACGTTCATCTTAGCTGATAATGTGAAAGTCTAAGTATGATGTCATACTTGTAGAGATAAATAGAAGAATTGGAAACTAAAAAACAACCCAACGCATCAACCTCCCATCAATGCAGGGTTTGAGAGTCAATGTAAGTAGGCTTGCCTTTGCAACTAGAAATATTCTGTGTTTTGAACCTAAATTACCAAGGCCACAATAGAGCAATCTCATTATGGCACAAATGCTAGCCGTCCAAAAGTCCATGTAGATTGGCGCTCCCCATTGGCAGGAGGCTTCTGCACAGGGCCACCCAAGAATTGTGGACCAATTTGACTAGTAGTCGTGTTTATAAGCCTCAAATGGTAGTTATATTGAACAAATAAAGTTTACAAAGTAGATACTTTTGTGGCAAAGGAACTAATTCAATGTGGTGCTTCTCATGACAAACTGTTTATGAGATTATAATTTAGTTAACAGCTAAAAGAGCATCATTTATTGATGCAAGAATTACTGTGTTTGTTTTCATAAACTTCAACAGACAGTTAATTTGACAGGAATTTTGATTATGTCAAGTCTCAAAACTGCTCAACCAATAATCATAAAGTAATAGAACCCTTTATAAGTCTCTAATTTTGATCTTTAACATATGAAGAATTCCATATTCCCATAGGAAAAGCTTTAGAATCCTAGGCAACTCAAGAGTCATAAACTGGAAACCGTTGGCCCAAAGCAGAACAAAGTAAGGTGTATGAGAAAAACATTGACAGAAATAACCATTTGCCCTATTTTAACAGTCTGCGTATGAAACATTAACAGAATTGGAAGAGGTACTATTAAATCTATGGTATGCAATTTCGAATGGTATTACCCGGTACGGGCAGTACGTACCGGTCCAACGGCATACCGGTAAGTGAACCATCCGCTACCGGACGAACCGTACTACAGTGATACAGTAATACACTGTAGTACTGCTACAGTACTACAATATTATACTGTAGCAGTACTACAGTTTTGCAATAAGAGGAAATCGTTCGATAAGCCCTAGTATACCGCTCGGTACACTGATACCATACCATACCGAGTCAACCTCGAAATACCGGTACGGTACGATATTGTATACCTTGATATTAATCTATATTCAAATATTGCACAGGAACTCATACTTAATAGTGAAGCAAAAAAGACTCGAAATAGAAAAAGCTTTTCCAATTTCTAAATAGAAAACAACATCTAGGCTCCATACAGGTATGTGAGATTTTTGGTAGGTTCTAAAGGGAAAAATGGCAAATATGTGGATCAAAGTCCTAACAAGTTGATTAGCATGTGATATTGCTATGTCATTTCTAAGTCAAAATTCATAGACTACAAATCCCTTCATTTCTTATGATTGGCCTTGCATGGACAAGGTTCTAGCCAAAATGAATTCAAATAAGAATTATACCCAAAATGAAACTGCAGAGAAATATTAAGCATATGCATAATAATTTCAATAAGGGCTTCCTTGGACATAATAATGAAATGATACATGTACTCAAAAGATGTATTTAGTCTTATGCTCTACAAATGAAAATGATGCACAAGTTCAGTAAAAGTTAAGTACCTCCAAGATTTTCTGCAGAGAATTTAAGACAAGCAGCTTTTAGTTCTGTGGCATGATAACAATCAGCCAATGAAAGAATGCTGGCAACCGAGTCCACAGATATATCCTTGCACAGATGTGCCTCACATAAAAGTCGAAGCCTCTCCAAGCCATACTTGTCTGATGCAGCCAACAACTTTGCAGCCAATGTGTCAGATGCAAAAGATTCAGGAGAACTTGAAGTGGTCAGAACGTCATCCTCTATAAAAGTGTCTCTGTAGATAAAATGCAGCATCGCCTGCACATCAGAGCATAGTGGGGTCGAGTATCAGGCATCAACTGCAGCCAAACAAATGCCAGATAGTAATTCTTACCTCAAAAACCCTGGGTTCCATATCTGCAACAACAATATCACTCCTCTGACCATCGGAATCATCAAAAAACTGAGCTCTAAATACTGGGGATCTTGCAGCTAATACCAATTTATGAGCATGAAATTTTTCCCCAGATACATGAACAATAACATCAGAACCTTCCTGATTATCCAGAAGTGCACCAAAATGCATTCCGATATCAGAATCTGGAACTTGTATGGAGTGCAGTCTAGGTGAATCCATTACAGACACCACAACACCAACGGTGCAATTAATTTTCAAGCAATCATCCTTAAGATAATCCGATGTTTCAAGAGCAGCTCGCCTGAAAAAGCGCTTGTAACCCCTGAAGATGTTAAAACAAATAACTACATCAAAAACAGATATTTAAGACAAAACCATAGATGTATGCAGCTATAACATTCCTTGCAAAATGCCTCAAACAGTAAATATTGATATCATTCTAGTGAAGAAATTTGAAAAATGCTGAACGAATCACAACATCTGTATAAAGCATCATTGTTCCCATGGGATGGTATTTGAATAACCAAAATCTCAGTGAAACAGCATTTTATGTGCATATATGCACCATATGCTTCTCATTGTTGGGATATTTCTCCTAAATAAAGCCATAAAGCCTTACATACTGATATGGAGGCTTAGGTTGTCATAACAATGCAATCATAGTTGTCTACTAAAGCTACAACTATCAGAGAAGGAAGAGACTAAATCAAATATTTTCAATAGCATGTTCTATGCAAAAGAAAGCCCATTTCACATGAATAATTCTGACCCCCTTCTTCCAAGACACTTGACAATACAGCAGCCCTAATCAATGAAGATGTGCCAAGTATCAGAATACCATAACATCTAGAGGCACTAATTGAGCAACTCTTAGCCAACAAGATCATCATAGACTTACCTACAAGTTCGCCACAACAAGATTGTGGCTCACTATCATACCAAATCATAACAAATAGGAAGATAACCATGAGGTGAAAAGACATTTGCCAGCAAAATTTAGCCCATGTATAACAATTCAGGGCCTAACACACCTCACAACCTATTGTTGCACAAACAACAAGAACCAAGAAAATATAGAGACCTCCTTTTAGAAATATTGATATGTCAAGAAATTTTGGGAGCAAAAGAAAGGAAGGCAAGAAGGCGGTGCGGCAATTACCACATGCTGCCACGGTACTTGAGGGTGTACGGCCCGCTTTCGAGCGACCGGTCGAAGTGGCTATGGACCTTGTGCTTCCCCTTGCCGCTCTGGTCCAAGAGGGTGAGCTCGAAGAGGGCCCTCACGTCGGTGCCCTCGCTGGCGAGGGCGATGAACACGGACACGTAAGCGGAGTTGTCCTCGGGGTTCTTCCCGTCGGGGTAGAAGTAGATGGCCCACTGGAACCCCCCGACGGTGAACGTGTCGCTGGCGATGTGCTTGCCCACGCCCATCCCCTTGGCGAGGGAGTACCCCTGAATCACGAACTTGTGCGACCCGTTCACGGTCTCCGTCACCGACCGGGAGCTCGTCGGCGAGAGGGCGAGCTCCTTCTCTGGGTTCACGGCAGCGGTCTCCGGCATGGCTTGAGGCGGCAGGGCGTCCTTCTCATCAAAGGCCAGGGGAGGCTCCGGCGTATCCCCGACGGCAGGGCCCTATCTAGGGATTCGAGGCGGCGGAGGCGGAGGCGGAGGCCGACGCCGGAAAGGAGATTGGGTTGGAATCAGGGAGGGGAATCGTCGAATTGGGGATCGAGGGCTTCAAGTCTCTCACGTTTCCTTTCCCAGATAATTTCATCATATTCCGACGTCATCCTGTGATAAAATGTGGCGTGCGCATCATGGAACCATGGTCGAGTCACCCGGGAGTCCATCAGGAATGACATCACCCCGGATTTGGCAAGCAGGCTATCTGAATCACCCCTCGAGTGCTTTCCAGGTCCATATGGCGTGCTATAAATAATTCGTAATTGTTTCTATATTATTTACATTTCGCAAAAATAAAATTAAAAACTTTTATTTTTTATTTATGATATTCTAAATTTATATATTGCTCGAACATGATCAATATATTTTTGTTAGTGTTGTTGCCTCGAGTGTCGTTGATCAAAAAGTCAACATGGTTTGGTTTAGTCTCGAAAGTATAGATCCATCCTAGGGATCGTGCTGGGTAGGAGAGACAATCCGAGCAAGCAACTGAGCTAACAGGTGGATTTCAAGAGGTGTTATAGGCTTTTGACGACCGATTTATGATTATCTCAATGAGCGACTTATCTATTGAAGGAAGCTCAGGGTCATCATAAGATATGTCTTGGCTTTTTAAAAGTGCTCAATATCGTTTTGAGGTGCTTCTTAGATGTTTCTGGGTCTTGCATAAGCAATCGGTGTTTAGGGATGTCTCGATCTGACTCTTTCAGTGCTTAAATCAGTAGAGTAGGTGGATGAGATTTAATAGGGATGTCTCGATCTGACTCTTTCAGGGCTTAGGCTTTATACTTGAACGACAGAAGATTGAGGTTAGTGATGAGTTAGGATGTCTCTTACCTTATCAGAAGATCATTGATGATGATAACTAATGTTCTTAAGGACAACGTTATCATAGGATGCTCGCGATAATATGTTTCGTAGGAACTCTTGGCTAGGCCAGTGATGACTCCATACGTTGTTGGTTAAGATGATAGGGTTGGGAAAGTGGTGCCATGCCGCCCGGCTCCAAAATCCATATGCAAGCCTTCCCTTTGATGACTTCCTAAGTCGGTGGCGAGGTGAGTTGACAGCTTTTCCAATCAATTAGCGGCAGGAACGACGTACATCTGTTCCTGTGGAAGCATGAGTTGAGCAGAGCCAGTGGTCCTCCGGTTCTTGGAATCCTGTTCTGCTTTCTTTGTGAAAGGAAATAGGCATTCGATTCCAAAAGGCTCTTCTCAGAGAAAGCTTCCTCGCTTTGTTCTTCCATCTTTGACGCGAGCTACCAAAAAAGCAGGCGATGGCCATGAACTGTGTCCAGGGAATTGACCTCTTCCTTTCCCTTGCTGTTTTGTCATCGTTTTGTTAGGATCGATGGATTGTCATGGCAACGTTGGAAGATGGAACTGATGATGATTCTGCTCTCATTTAAACAGAACATCGTCTCATTTCATTGCATCACACTGCTTTCATTGACAAGAAGGAACCACACATCGGCATCATATTGATGCTTGAAACAGTTTATAACCAGGAAGGAAACAATGCTTTGCTATCGTTCCAAGCTTCTTCTACTTTAATCTGCAACTAATATTGCTGCAAATGTTACTCCCAGTATTGTGAGCTGCTTCAAGAACACATTTTCCTGATTGTGGAAATCAGTAGCTTGTCTCCCACAGTGGATCTCAGATATCTGATGAAGCTTTCCTTGCTAATCTTGCCTTCCTGAAAGGAATTGCAAGAGAGAAGATATAACTAAAAGATGTTGCCCGGAAGCTGAGAAAGACAAAGGCCTGTGTTAGACTTTACCCTGAACTGGTTATATTTGATCCCCAAAACTGCCGACATGGAGGAGGGGAGAAGCTTCGCTATCTCTGCAAACAGCTTAGAGAATGACGTGCTGGAGATCGAAGGCCTTCTCCTTGAGCTCATCCTTCTCCCGTGACCTGCTATTGCACCACATGAGCATACCATTCACCGTAGAGACAACCGGCAGAACAGTGATGGTGTGCGAGAATACCTTGAGATTGGTGGCAGGAGGACCTGAAGCTAACGATATACTCGGGAAGTATGTGGGTGTTCATGTGAGTGCTCCACACGATGTACCACTTTGGGGTGGTAAGATCGTCTACGCCGCTGTCGAACTCGTCGCTGCTGGGGTGGTACTGGAGTGACCCTGCCTCGACCTTCTCCGACTTCCCCATGATGGCACGGCACAGTAGGATGTGCCGGTCGCCGTTGCTGTCAACCTCCGACAACGTAGAGCTGGAGGAAGTTTGGAACGTGATGGGTTATCGCGCTCGACCAACGTGATCAAGATCGGAGGACTGTGATGGGTTAATTACCTCGAGTGCGGAGAATGCGGCGGTGAGAGGTGGATGCCGACACCGTGGGCATGGGAACCCAAGAGGCTGTTGTTGGTCCGTCCGAAGCCGTGACCGATTACCACGGCCAAATCACTCGCCGTCGTCCCGTACCAACCGAACCTGACATTTTCGTGGCCCCGAGCTACCTTCGTCGTCTGAATCAGCGTCTGGAAGGCCTCCAATCGGGAGTTGCCGCGGAAACTCGAGTGCAAACACTTACGGACGGAGGTGATGGTCACGTTGGGGTCAAACCTCCTCATTCCATCAAGAAACAGCTTCTCCACCACCTTGTAGTGTCGATCCCCGTCGCTCAACGTTTCCGATCCCGGCCACTCCCTCGGTTGATCTAAACTCGTGGTTGTCGACGTCTCAGGAGTCTCATCAGAATGCTCTTGGTGCAATTCCGACGAACCTTCTTTCCCCTTGTCCAAGGAAGAACTGTTCCTCTGACCATCGAGAAGCACTCGGGGAAAGAAGCATCGCCCGTCCGCGTCGATCCACCCGATGGAACTCGAGACGCCGTCCTTTAGATCGACCCGAGTCATCCGAAGGAAGTCGAAGAGATAGGAGGTTCCGCCGAGGGGGACTTCGAGAGCCATCCTGCCGGCGTCAAGGCCGTCCCTCAAGACATCCAACACCTCGGGAGGGAAGTCGATCCACGAGCCGCCCCGGAAGAGGAGGAACCTCGTCGGGCCGCCACTCTTCTTGAGGTTCTTGGATTCTTGGACCGAGGTGGTCGACGGTGGCACCGACGGCGGGGGCTCCGCGAAGTTCTTGGTGGTTCCGAAGCCGGCGATGGCCGGTGAGGTTCCATCTGCGGTTCTTGGGATCAACAGATGAGCGTTTGATTTGGCCATGGACGGAACGCGGAAGGAATCGCTCGAGCAAACGGGATCGGAAGGGAGGGGGGCAAGATGTTGGCGGCGCTGCTGCATCCTATTTATACCGGTTCGTCGTGGTTCGCAAGAAGACTCGTCTTACGACAGAAAAGCCTACGACGTGTCAGCAAATAACGGACATGCCACTCCTCAACGCACACACATCAAGTAATATAGAGTTATTCACGTAAAGGATAGAGAAGTCATTGCGCACATGGCGACAACACGCTTTGCTGCGTTTCATTGGAGACTTAGTTGCTAAGCCAACAGAGAAGAGGGTGGATTATTACTGATGGATTAGCGATGCCTTTTTGCTTCTATGGGAAGCAGTGAAGAGAGGTGGGATAGGCTTGCATGCATGCAAGCATACATGGGGTTTCCTTGGAAGCAAAGCAAAGAACAACGAGGAAAAGATTCAAAGGAGGTGATGCGTTTCTGTGCTGGATGAGGAGGGACTTGTTCTCCTTGTAGTGGACATGTGGGTTTTAGAGATCAGACTCCACCTTATTGACCTTTTTGACCTCCTCCTTTTGCCTTTAACTTTTGAATACTATGGATATCCACCCCATGAGTGGAGGGCTTTTAGGTCTCTTTCCTAGAAAGAGGATCAATTCTCTCTTGCGCTTTGGTGGGTTGGGTGTTGGAATTTCACCAAAAGATTTGTTTGGCCAAATCTCACAATCCATTTTTTTATGTTTCTTCTTTGTAAAAAGAATGATTCTTTTTTTTTTTGGGTATAAGAAAATGAAATAATGATTAACAAAGAGATTATATTTAGGTGAATTATATATGATACTCCCTTTGACTGAGCTGTTGGGATAAGATCAATGGAACAGTAAGATCTTTGGTAAATTACCAGACCATGAAATCAATTGAAGTTTGAGGATATAGACTTTGACATTCTGGTATCATATCATTTTGGTCAACCTGTGCTATCCACCTTCATGTTTGACCAAAACTTGCTGTTTATACTTCTACCTAATTCAAACACACATCAAATCTCATCATTTCCATTGACCAGTCAGTCGAACAACGACTCCTAATTCTACCAAATTCTACTATGTTTCTGGAAAGATATCAGAAGAAGAAGGTGACAACCTCGAGATTGATAGCCTCAAAATGAGCCACCTCAACTTCTTTGACATAACCAGGCCATCCATCAAAAGATTGAAAGGAAGAAGAATGCAGATGGACAAGAGCAGGTTTGGAAAGTCGAGCTCATCAGTCAAGACCACTACGTAGAAAGGGATGGAGGAAGAGGGTGTTCAAAGGTCGTCTCTTGTCTCCGGGAGACATGGTCAAGTGGATCAACCATGCAGAAACAGCTCAGAGAAAAGAAATCAATCAAGGAGCAAGAACACGCAGCCAAAAACAGGGTAAGGTGGTGATCCTTCATCTTTGGGCAATGAATGGGACGAGAGGCCTCATGTCAAGAAAGTACAAAGACTCCCAGGAAGATAACCATGAGCTGAAACCAGCCTATCTTGTGCATTCTGCTACAGAAGCTAGTGAGAGAAGAAAGGAGCGAATCATCTTCACAGCATCCTTCGTTGTCGTGGATAGCTCGTCTACGATCTGTTGGAGATGAAGGAGCAAGGAAAAAACAGAATACTATGATACGAATAAAAAGAATCCTTTCGACTCAAGAAAATTGATGTAGTATTTAAAAAACAGGAGGATTAATAAGAACACTTACAAGATACCAAATTCACACATAATCTTTCTATCTATATGTTTCTATCTCTATATCTTGCTATATGAACTACGGTCATCATTAAATAATGATAACTATCTAGATAGATAACTATGAATCAAATCTCAACACTCCCCCTTGATTCATAGTTGTATACACCGATTTGTGACATAAAATAAGAAATGATTTGGTGAGGGTATCCGCAACTTGTTCATCCGTTCCACAATACTTCATTGTTATGGCTCCACTTGCCTGAAGTACTCTTTCGATCATCTAAAACTCCTACACAATCACTATCAGTGAAACCAAATAATTTGCATTTAAATTTTGTTTTGAATGCCCATTTTAACCCAATCGCTTTCATTTCTTTCGGTAGATCCATTAGCTCCCAAGTTTCATTCTTCTCGATTGATTTGATTTCCTCTTTCATTGCTTTTCTCCATTCCTCAAAGGTTATTGGATCTGAAATAAACAAAGCAAATGTTGAGTTATAAATTTCTGTTAGTGATCTGAAATTTCTTGGAGGGGTTTCATCTGAGGAATCTGAATTTGAACTGTTATTGGACGAGGTTGACGATGAACTTATTGGAGTAGGATCTGTCACTTGATTCTACGGAGTGTCTAGTTTTACTTGAATCTGTATTTGTATTTCACCTTTATTGGTCTCCCAATTCCAACTTGTCCTTTCATCAAACATAACATTTCTGTTAATAATAATTTTACCACTAATAGGGTTATATAAGCGATATGCTTTCGATTCTAAGGAATAACCAATTAAGATGCATTTTTCAGATTTTTCATCAAGCTTGTGATGATTTTGTGAATTCACCAAAGCATAAGCAATATAACAGAAAATTCTTAGATGTCTAACACTTGGTTTCATACCATACCAAGCCTCAAAAGGAGTTCGATTCATAATAGCCTTTGTTGGTGAAATATTCAACAAATAAACTGATGTTGCAACTGCTTCTGCCCAAAACTGATTTGGAAGATGTTTTCCTTTAAGCAAACTTCTTGCCATTTCAACGACAGTCCGATTCTTACGCTCAGCTACACCATTTTGCTCCGGTGTATATGGTGCTGTCAATTCTCTGTGAATACCATTTTCTTCACAAAAAGAACTAAACTCATTAGATAAAAATACACCATCTCTATCTGTCCGAAGTGTCTTTATATATCTACCACTTTGTCTTTCTACAAGTGTCTTGAATTTTCAAAAATTATCAAATGTTTCAGATTTCAATTTCAAAAAATATACCCAACTCATGCGACTATAATCATCCATAAACAATAAAAAATATTGACTTCCACCAAATGATTTTGTATTCATAGGTCCATATAAATCAGCATGAATTAATTCAAGACAATTAGATACTCTCCATGCTTTTCCAATAGGAAATGATTTTTTACTTTGTTTGCCATAAATATATCCATCACATACATCAAGTGTATTAATCTTAGGCAATCCGAAAACCATTCCTTTTTTACTTAACAACATTAAACCTTTAATGTTAAGGTGTCCATATCTTAAATGCCATAAACTAGACTCATTCTTTTGAGTTGTGATAAGCACATGTCTTTCAATATTTGACACATCAAGTAGAAACATCTTGTTTTGTGTCATGCAAACATTTACTATAATCAAACCAGATTTCTTATCTCTAATAGTGCATGAACCATCATCAAATATTACTGAATATCCATCATCTACTAATTATCGAACACTCAACAAATTATGTGATAAAGTAGGAACAAAGAAAACATTATCAAGGTATTTTACCTTCCATTGATTTGTCTTCACCTCAATTGTTCATTTCCCTTCCACTTGATTTGCTTGTTATCTCCGAGTCTAACATTCAACTTGTGAGTCTCATCAATATATCTAAATATTGATTTTATGCCTGACATATGATTAGAACATCCACTATCCAAAAATCAAATATCATTTGAGATATTATGAATTTGTGAATGAGTCATAAACAACTTACTATTTTCTTCATTTTTCTCCACATAGTTTGCTTGCTTTTCTCTTTTCCAGCAATCTGCCTTCATATGACCAAACTTTTTACAATAGTGACATTGAATTCCACTCTTATAATTTTTTTGATCATAATTTGATTGCCCTTGTTCTTCATGCCCACTAAAGTGTCCTCTTCCTCTTCCATTTCCTCTACCACGAAATCCTCCTCTGCCACGTCCTCTTCATGCTGATTTTTTGTCTTCTTTTGAAGTAGAAGACTCCCTCTTAGCCTGAAATGCTTTTTCTTCACTTTTTTCAAGTGACCTGTTCAACCTTACTTCATGTGCTTGCAAGGAACACATTAGTTCATCAAGTGAATATATAGATAAATCTTTTGATTCCTCAATTGCGGCAATAACAAGATCAAATTTCGGAGTTAAACTTCTCAAAACTTTTGCAACAATTATATGATCAGGAAGATGTTCACCATAAGATTTCATTTGACTAACAATTTCAGTCACTCGAGAAAGAAAATCTTGCACCGATTCATCGCTTTTCATGAACAAAATTTCAAACTCACGACGGAGGGTTTGAAGTTTTATCGTAATCACCCTTGATGAGCCTTGAAATTCATTTTGAAGTATCAACCAAGCTTGCTTTGAGGTTGTTGCTGCAGCAATTCTTGAGAAGATCATCTCATGTACAGCTTGTTGAATGAAGAACAATACCTTTGAGTCCTTCTTTCTATTCTCCCTCAGCCTGATTTCATCATCTGGATCAGCATATCCATTCTCTATTAAGTCCCAAAGATCTTGAGATTTGAATAGAGTCTTCATCTTGATACCCCAAAATTCATAGCTTTTGCCCGAGAAGATGGGGATAAGGGGTTGAGACATGGAATTGCCGTTAAAAGCCATAATGCCCAGTTCAGATCGAAACTAGGCTCCGATACCACAAATGTTGGAAATGGAGGAGCAAGATACCAAATGCACACAGACTCTCTCTATCTATCTGTTTCTATCTCTATATCTTGCTACATAAACTACGGTCCTATTTATAGGACCTAATGACACCATCCTATAACTACTAGATTGAGGTAGTTATTGAAATCATTATGTAACCACTAAATCATGATAACTATCTAGATAAATAACTATGAATCAAATCTCAACACAATCAGCATGCAAAGCAAGTCTTGAAGGCTATCAAGTAATCAAAGAAGAGGAAAGAATCAACAGTAAATACATACTCACGAAGCAGGAAATCAAAAGATTTAGAGGCCCTTGAAGCACAATAATGAATTGAATGATACGAACACTGCTGCTCCTGCACTCCTCCTTGCAGCTTGGTCTTCAAGGATCTTCATCTTATCCTGTAATGCTTGTAGATTTTTGATAGCATCTCCAAGAAGAGAAGCCTTCTCCATCAAGCAGAAAGGGGTAACTAGTTGGAGATTTGTCATGTCAGTAAATGCACTGAATCCTAACAAATGTGTTTTCTAAGAGTAAAATAATATAGCAAGTGTTTAGCTAATCATGAATAAACCAAAAGGAAACTGAGGTTTCTGAAAACAGAGGAAGAAATGAAGGAAACAGAATGAGCAGTAAGACTGCTGACTGCAATGCTTATGTGGATTGTACAATTTATTGCATGGTTAATGATCTTTTGCACTCTAAGATTAAATTATGTGGTGAAAAACAAAGAAAGATTCTAGTCTATCTTTAGCATTAGAGCTTATCAAGATTTGTATAGCATGGAGGGAATATGGATCATTTGTTTCACTCACTTGATAGTGACCGAATGCAGTCATTTTACCTTTTGTTCTAATCTATCAGCTTCATGTCCCATTGTGCCATGTGACCATCACTAGAATTCATTGACATGATATTAAATAGAGAGTCCATCAAGGGAATTTTAGAGCCTAGATAGTGGCACTCTCTTTTCCTTGATGGGCATCATATTTGAACCTTTTGTTCTCTACCTCAGAATATGTGCTTTTCAATTATACCAAACTTGACTGGAACAGTTCAAAGATTTTTCGAACATTGATTCTTCCCTCAATAATATCATAAAGTTTATTTTTGAGTTATTAAATATGTCTAACTCTTTGATGTTGTTTCCCTCAAGCTTTTTCCTCAAAGTATGAATGCCTTCTTACTGCATTAATAGATAGATGAATCGACGATGATGAAATGCGTATCGATGATGATGAGATGTGTATCGATGGAACTCACCAACCTTCGGTCGCATTCTGAACCTGAAGATCAACAGTGACAAATTCCTTCCAGATAGCTTAATGGAATGGTTTCTCATTCTTCCCTGTGCTGGTTCTTAGCTGATGAGCCTGCTGCAGATACTCCTAGTTGACAGCTTGGTGGCCAACAAGATGAGGAGATGCTGAACAATGCCGTAGATGGAGACATGGTTAGGGTCGCTGTGAACTTTAGACTTGTCATCAGATTTTCTTGCATCAGCATCTTGGAACAAGTTATTGGGATTGAGACCTTCAATACTCTGCATTAAACACCGAAAACTACAGCTATAATTTGGACAAACCGATCGATGCACATAAAATTGTTGCAACAAAATGACAATGCTCTCATGTATAAACAATATGAGCTGCAACAAAGGTTAGAAATGCTCAATACTCAGCTGTCAATTGATGTGTTGATAAAGAAGCTACTTCTATTTGTTGATCATTAATAACCAGAGTCTTTGGAGCACCAACTTAGCTGGTAGAGACTCCACTGCAACTGAGATTATCACCAGAAGCACATTTGTCCTCGCAACTTATTCTGCTATGTCTGTCTCATTAGCATTGACATCACTAGTGCACTCTATCCAAAGTTTCATAAGAATCAGAAGATACCTGTGTTCTAGCCTTGGTGTCTTAATTCTATTCACCATAGAGCATAGTAGGGGTCCAATGTTACCCAACACTCTTTCTGTGTCCACTGAATTCATTCTCAATAGTAGAAAAGATAGAAAGAAATGGTAGGATCAATTTACCTAGTTGTGAACAGGCTCTTGTTATGCCTCATTGTGACTGAAACTGATTCTTTAGGTCAGAAGACATGGCCAAAATCTGCATTTCATGTCTGCTCTTTTATGCAAATGTATGGTCTATCTGCCCCTGCAATGTGTCAACCAGACAAATTACAACCAAAAGAGCAAGCAGCCATCTTGGTAAGGTTCTTAGCTACATAGGACCATCAACAGAATAAGACCAAGCAAGCTTAAGATGCCACTGCAATGAGCAGAGTTTTGCAGGTGTGAGGAATACTTGAGCCAACTACATCCATATCTGCTAAGATAGGCTTAAATGTTTGCCACTATTAGATATTATTCTGCTTGGAATTCATCATTGTAGGGTCTGGAATTTAGATTTGTGATCAGGTCCATTTCCAATGCATATAAGTTATAAAAGGGGCCCAAATTTTCACCAATGCAGAAGTAGATCCCCAGAATCCTAACAAGGATTTCAAATAGCAGCAGCAGAAAAAAATATGAAAGAGAGAGAGAGGGGGGGTGGGTTGGGAAAGGAGCTCGGAAAGTGACAAATAGGTGGTATGGCAAGCCAGGGTGCCCACTGCAATCAAGAGGACCACAGTGGGTGCAATTGCATGGACTCTTGTCTTGTGTCACAAATGCTGCATGCAGACATACCATACACCTACACAGATCTCCCCGATCCCTAACATACATGGGTTTCACCAGCTGATCCCCTGGTGCTGCAGCAGCAGCTAGCAGCAATGGCAGCAGCTCTCTCTGTTCAGCTCACTCAAAGACGAAAAGCAATGTGGCATGTATTCGTAGTACGTATGTGTATGAGAGAGAGAGAGAGAGAGAGGTAATCGGGTGGTGTTCTTGCTATGGTTGTGGGGGCTCTCCAATTTTGGAGCCATTGGCAAGCAGGGAGCTGCAGCCCCATCACCATGCTGTGGAAAGGGATAGAAGGAGCAAGTGGACTCGATCGGAGCACGTAAAGTCCTCCGTGTGTTCCCCTACCTTCCAACTGTTTCCTCCTCACTGTACACACCATCTGCAACTTTGTCAGTCACCATTGCCTCGCCACCTCCCTCTGCAATTACCACCATTTCCACTCCCCCACTGCTGCCACGGCTGCTTTCACCCCGAGAACAGGGAAAATGACACTCCCAAAACACTCCAAAGTTTCATGGCCCCTCACCGGAGTGCTGAATCCACTTGCAGAAGGAATTGGGAACTTTCACAGAAATAGGACAAGTTGGAGAAGGAACAAATGCGAGATATGAGGGATTCTGCACAAAACAGGCAGTGGAAGCCCACTCTCCGTTCCCAACATAACTCCACTAATAAAAAAGATGAGACGACAGGAGGAGGAGTCTCTTAGCTGCCAAAGGTTCCAGCAAAACCCCATCGATGGAGCACCCAGCGAAGAATTCTTCTAACAGGAAACATATTAGGCACTCCTGGAAGAAATGGAATCAGGCAACAGCAACGGGTAGGAGGAATATGTTCATCAGGGCATTGCTAGATCAAAAAAATCCTCGAGAAAACAGCTCGATGCCTAAAGAGACGTGACTGCCTGTAAAACCAGTGGCATTTTGAACGCACACATGCATGGTTTGACGAATCGGATCCAACAGAAAGATTTAGCATTGGATATCATGTACGTTGAAGATTTAGAAAAGAGATTGTTCTGTCAAGCAGGGACCAATGCAGACAGATCGAACAACGGTGAATCGTAAAAGGAGAAGGCAGAAAAGGAAAGGTGTCAGTGGTAAAAACCTGAAACGAAAGGAAGATAAGCAGCAGTTGGGAGGGAAAGCTGTGGAGTCCCTTCGAGACAAGGATCTGCTTTAAGCCTTCGGCAGATGAGATCCAGTCTTCGGCTTCCTCCTTAGAAGCCCCACATGAACAAGCCATTTGCGAGGCCTTAAAGCACAAGCCATTTGCAATTTGCCTTTTGACGCACACGATAGACACGTTGACCAGAAAACCCCCTGACCCTGTCCTCTCCTCCTCCTTTATATAAGCAACTGGGTCTCCCCTTCCTCCCTCTCAACTCAAGGACAGCAGCAGGAGGCAAAGGACACATGAAGCAACAGACGACGACACTTCTCCAGGCCTCGATACCTTCATGTCAATCCAACACCTCACCTCCCCCCTCTCCGAATTCCCACCCGTTCGCCACCACCGATAAACTCATCAAGGATCCTCCTATTGACCCCCTTCAAGACCTCCACAGATGGCCTACTCCTTCGGAGGTATCATCATCTTGTTGCTACTGGATTGTGTTCATCGGCACAGGGAGACACTAATGCTATGTTTTCGCATGAATTCTATTCAGGTGGTAGAGGAAATGAGAGCCATAGGGAAGATATCCATACCGACAGCTTTAACAGGCCTAATCATCTACCTTCGTGCCATGATCTCCATGCTGTTCCTCGGTTACCTCGGGGAGCTTGAGCTGGCGGGAGGCTCGCTCTCCATCGGGTTCGCCAACATCACGGGTTACTCGGTCCTCTCCGGCCTCGCCATGGGCATGGAGCCCATCTGCGGCCAGGCCTTCGGCGCCAGGCAACGCAAGCTCCTCGGCCTCACCCTCCAGAGAACCGTTCTCCTCCTCCTGTGCACCTCGGTACCAATCTCCCTGCTCTGGCTCAACATGAGGAGGATCCTGCTGTGGTGCGGCCAGGACGAGCAAATATCCTCCACCGCTCAGACCTTCATTGCCTTCGCCATCCCTGACCTCTTCTTCTTATCGTTTCTGCACCCGATGAGGATCTATCTGAGGTCACAGAACATCACCTTTCCGGTCACCTACTGCTCGTTCGTCTCGGTCGTCCTTCATGTGCCGCTGAACTATATTCTCGTGGTGCACTGGAAGATGGGGGTCGCCGGGGTGGCCTTCGCAATGGTGTGGACTAACCTGAATCTCTTCATCTGCCTGCTGCTGTTTATACTGTTCTCGAGGGTGTACAAGGACTCCTGGGTCAGCCCCAGCAGCGACTGCCTCAGGGGGTGGTCGGAGCTGCTTAAGCTGGCCATACCGACATGCGTGTCGGTGTGTCTCGAGTGGTGGTGGTACGAACTCATGATAATGATGTGTGGCCTACTCCTCAATCCCAAAGCTACGGTAGCTTCCATGGGGATCCTCATCCAAACCACCTCGTTGGTGTACGTCTTCCCATCCGCCTTGAGCCTCGGGGTGTCGACCCGGGTGGGGAACGAACTGGGGGGGAATCGCCCCGCCAAAGCTCGGACGGCGACCATCGTGTCGCTGGCCGCGGCCGTCCTGCTCGGCCTGGCGGCGATGACCTTCACCACCTCGATCAGGCACCGGTGGGGCAGGCTGTTCACCGACGACGCCGAGATTCTGGAGCTGACCGCGGTGGCTCTGCCGATCGCCGGGCTCTGCGAGCTGGGGAATTGCCCGCAGACCACCGGCTGTGGGGTGCTGCGAGGGAGTGCGAGGCCGAGCACCGGCGCCAACATCAACCTTGGCTCGTTCTACCTGGTGGGCGCCCCGGTCGCCATCTTGTTGGGCTTCGTCATGGGGATGGGGTTCCCGGGGCTGTGGCTGGGGTTGCTGGCGGCGCAGGCATCATGCGCACTGCTCATGGCCTTCGCCCTCTTCAACACAGATTGGATGGTGGAGGCTGAGAAAGCCAAAGCATTAACAGATTCTTCTTCTTCTTCTTCATCTATCATTCCTAAGGCTGTCGGTAGCAGTGGCATAACTACCGCTAACACGGCAGCTGCCACTGAAGATTCAAAGCAGACAGCAGCGATCTTGGAGGAGATCGTGTGCATCGGTGGCGACGAGAGGCGAGTCGTGGCATCAGAAGCAGATCCACTCATATCTCGAGTGGAGTGAGTATGGTGGATGTGAATATTTTTGGTGAAGCCTCATGTACAAGTGAGACTACTTTGTTCCTTTGCCTCACCCCTTCGTTTTCTTTGTATCTTTTGATTCTAATGTGGTGTACGGGTTGAGACCACACGTGGAATGCACTCCCGCATCTCTGCATCACCTTCCAAGTCTTCATAGGTTGACATAACCGTGGCTCCCTCTTTCTCTTCACTGCATGCTAAGAAATGATAAAAAGACACAAGTGTATACTGCTGAGATGACCAACACAAACCATCAAATTACATATCCAACCTTTGACAAAGTTGGGCACTCACTCACTCCATTGCTTGTTCCCATTGACCAATCCATTGCAACTTCTCCCCATTCTGATCGCAATTCTTGTTACGTATTTAGTCAAGCTTTTCAACTTGAGCAGTAAGATGCCAGTTCATGTCCCAAAGCAGGCCGCTTGCATGAATGACTCCTAAATGATGAAGTTGTGGCTCAATTTTAATACACTCCTACATCATTCAGAAAACAGATATGGCACACAAGACCATTGTCTTACCCCTCGACAACACACTTCCTTACAATATGCTATGCTCCAAAGGATAAGTAAGCTCAACGCCTAGTGTCAAACAACCACTGCAAGAGAGAGAGAGAGCAGTGATACATGATAACAAGTGGCGACAGTGGAAAAGGCCATTGTGTGAGGGGAGAGAGAGAGAGGTCGGTCCCCTGCTACGAAATGAAGAAACAATAGACTGCTATTATTGCTTGTCTTCCTCTCAGATGACAAAAATTTCTGAGCAGTGCTTCTGAATAGGAAAATAACAGAGACTTTTCTCACTAGTCTCGTATATATATATATATATATATGACACCAAAAATCTAATCCTTGGGAATATAAAAAATCAAAATGTCTTGTTCTTATATTTTTTTCTTGGCTCCATCTCTATCTATTACTACTGTTAGCACTCATAATATTCTTCAAGCTCATCAGATTTTTCCATGACGTGAGGAGGAAATGGGCCATGAAGAATCTTTGAATGGTTGTTTAATAGTGACTTTTGGCATTATGTCAGCCACGAAATGAACTATGAATGCAGTAGCAAATGCATGTAGTTTTTTCTATCTCAATGCAGGAAGCTTTCACCAATGCAGATTCAGATCAACAACTGTAAAATCATACTAGACATTCATAATCAGATTAAAAACACTTGAACATAAACAGTTTATTTATGTAGACTTGACCTACTAACTTATTGAATGAAATAGGCTAGCAGAATGATTCGGTAAGTAGAATAAAAAAATTGCAAGGATTTTCAAAAATAATATCAAAGTCCACATCTTTTAATGTTTTTAATTAACAAATTGCGTAATTTTATCGACACACCTACAAGCACCAACACTAGGCAAATCAGCAATACAATAGCTCTACATATGCCATGCACATGAACAAAAAGATCTACACTCGCACATGCTTCTTCCAGAGAAGAAGATAACTAATGTGCATCATAATAATAGAGATGTACTACAGTACAATCTGAATTGAGTTCCATATTTGAGAAATAAATGTCCTACATTCATATGTAGAATCCAATTACCTTTGGTTGGACGGTAGGGTTCAGCCAGGAGCTGCCACCATAAAAAGAGGGCCATTATTTTTCATGTATAATTTTGTATATATTGCACCCCAACCAGAAAGGGGAAAACACAAAATATACTTCTCACAAAGAGACCGAAAGGATGTCACTCCACAGACAACACAGTGAGCTATTCGAGGACGAATTGTGTCAGACAATGACTACTGATTGACTTGTGAGGAGACAATATCCAATGGGAGCATCATTCAGTCAAGAAAGTATGATGATCAAACAATGGGTATTGACATGTGTCAGCTTAATCCCGACAGATTGACTGATATAATGACGCTTACCAACTAAAGGACTCATTAGTTCATGATGTATCAGTATCGTGGCACTAACAAGGAACAATTAGTATGCAACCTGCACTTAAGTTGACCTTTGAGGGACGGCAAAAGTCGTCGCATAATTAATCTAGAAAAGGTTGGCTAAAGCTCTGTTAGTGTGCTGCTCTGAACAAAAACAACCATCTGTTGGAGCAGCTTTAATACTTATACTATCTGAAACAACCCCACACACACACACATAATATAAGCATGTAATCTCTAGTGTTTATTATATCATCTCTTCTGCTGGTGAAATTGGCATATCCTGAAAAGATAATCCAACAAAGAGAGATAATAGAAGCATCATTACTCCCAATATAGAGAGATAACATAACCATCATTATCACTAAGCAAGCATCTTAATGTTTCCCAGCAATAAGGTGACACATCTGATGTAACTTCTCTTTATGAAGGACTGAGATATTGGGTGGCAGACAAGTCGACAAGTGTCGCCCCGTCATTGTCCAAGTGCCATTTATGATCAGGTTCCTAATTCTTTGGCCTTCTCTTTTCCAATTAAACAAAGCTAATAGTTTGGCTCATTGGTGAAAGTGGTGAGTTTTGGTAAGAAAAAGGAGATCCACAAGAATCTGAACAAGAAGAAAACCAGGCAGCAGATGGAGGAGGAATAGGAGAAATACCATCTTTTTTTGTTGTTGCTTATGTGGGGATCTCATTGGAACATGTTCAAACCAAGAAGGTATTAGGTCAGGCATCTTCTCTGCATGTCATGTCAAAATCCTAG
Organism: Musa acuminata AAA Group; assembly: GCF_036884655.1. NCBI lineage: Eukaryota > Viridiplantae > Streptophyta > Magnoliopsida > Zingiberales > Musaceae > Musa > Musa acuminata. Next base: position 6,438,058 of record NC_088342.1, on the reverse strand, counting down.
CTAGATTGGTAAGTGCTCCTTATCCCCCCAAGACACAAAAGCACAAAAGCCCAAAGCAACTTCAAGTTGTCCACTACCAGCCATTCTAAAGAGGATGGGGGTAGATAGGGCTTACCCTGTAGGCAATGGCACTTGTGTCTCCCCAGCTCACCCTAATTCATCCCCCCACCACCCTTGTAGTAAGACTTTCTCTCATCAAGGCTCATTAGGTGGCAAGCTCCAAGCCCAAAGAGTACATAGCAGCATTCAATGAGCTCAGGTGGCATTGAGCATGAAACTTCTTTTCCCCTTTCATAACGTTGCCAACCTAGATATCTGTCCTTCGGGTTATTGTCCCATGCGTCATGAATCAGTGGTTCATATGAATATTCCACATTTTTGGGTCATTCAGAAAAGACTTGCCACATGGCTCAGCTATGAGGCCAACGACACTAGGGATCTTAGTTGCACAAAATGGAAGAGTTTCGAGCTAATGAGATATTTTTAGCTACCAGACAAGGACATATCTAAAACAGATAGTTCACATCATCTATGTGAACTATTTACTTGGGCAAGCAACACGTTAATGGAAAGAGACAACCCGGTAAGTGACAGATCTAGTGGTCAATGGATGAACCCAACAAACCTCCCTCGATAGAAAGAGAGAAGCAAAAGATCCACATACAACAACCCACAAGACCGAGATAAACGTATAGATCAAGTTCAACCCTTTTGACATGTTTACAGGACGATCATTCAAAGATGTCCAGAAACTCAACTCCCCTATAGATTTAGAGTCAAAGACATTGTTGTCTATCAATTAGAACAGTAGATGTGGGTCCAAACCTTGACAATATTGTGACAAGGGAGTGGCTGTGGCCACTGTGGGGAAGGAATGGTGGTCCACCTTCACAACTAAAGAAATGAGGTGTTGAACACAAGAACTATAGAGGCTGTCTCCTTTTCTCAGAGCTACTTTCGGTCTCTCTAAACGAAAACCAACTCCTGAAAGCAATGGCAACGCCATCCTACTTGTCTCATCAATGTCTTCCAAGTCATTCTTTATCACTCGATCATTTCTCCCTCGATAAAATAAGATATCACTTCAGGGTCTGTGGAAAAGGCTTCCCCGCCATTATCGAAGTGCCACAGACACCTACGAAGGGGACTGACAGCTACAGGTGAGCTTTTGGGAGGCACTACAAGTGGCCTAACCAGAGACGCCTTTGAAGCAAAGAGAGACAAGTGAATGCTCACTAGGCAGGTGGTTGACTATTTTGGCACGTTGGAGTTGAGGTGTTTTTGAGAAAATAAGTTTCATACTGGAGATTAAATGGCTTGATAGTTGCAGGAAAGCAAGTCCAAGAGAAAAGTTCGGGGATAACTATCCCTAATGGTCAAAGAATAAAGGAACCCAAAACAAACCATACAAATGGAATAGAATAGCTTCCCTGAGTAGAAAAGATCCAGACGCAAGAAGAATCCATGTTCAAACTTTGACTGCTCAGATGATTCTTATGCTAGACAAGGTTGGGCCAAAAGATCTCTGACTACAGGCACATTGAAAAGAACATTAGATTAGTGGCTCAGTCAACTGCATTCATGGTCAGAAATGAGCAATTCAACTTCATGTTACCCACATGAATCTCATGCAAGCATATGCCTCATCAATTCAAGTGGTTTAAGATGAAACTAAGGGCTAGGACAAAGTGAATGCAGGGAACTTACACAAGGCCACTCCATTGCTCCCACAGATCTGATGTCTTCTTCGTTCAAGTTCTCTGTGAGAAAGCAAGACTTCTGCAACCGTCCCATTATTCTCAGAATTGATGCTTTGACTGCATTTTCTTGGTCGGAAAACAAGAAACTTTGGCTTTCTGGAGAAAGACATGTAGATTTTCATAAGAAGTTTGACCATCAATTGTTCATATGCAACACATTATAACCATAAACAGGATAATATGGAATTGTTATATATGAAAATCTTTTTGTTATTCAAGTTGTGACGGAAACAGATTTTACTTGCTCATCAGTTCATCATGCGTTCTGACTGGAGTATCAGCAGTCTAAGTAACAGCAGAGCATCACAAAACTCCGTGAACAGAAAAGTATAAAAGAACAGTGTATGTGAGATGATCCATAATGTTCACTAATTTACAATTGTCTACTGAATAGGCATCTGATACCTGACATTCATGTTGATGTTCTAATGCCTCAACATACCAGCAGGTTCTTCTTGTGGATTGGTAAGCATTACTTAGCATCTTCATTGCCAAATTCTTCAAGCTCATCAACATTCATCCATCTCACTTGTCTATAGATTCACCACCATCAAACTGGTAGCAAAATCTGGCAAGTCTCATATTAAATTTATATATTCCATTATTAAACAATAATAATATCAACTCAAGCAATGAAGAGTAGTATATGCTTTAGGCATTTTCTCGTTTTTAATTATAAGCATGCATATCGAACAAGACATCTTTTTAATATGAATAACTAAGATGCATTATCAGTGCCTAACACCCAAGCTTCTACTATGAACATGGACTCGATAATTAAGATCCCAATTTAGTAGACTTTAGTATTACTTGTAGGAGTTTCCAGTGCTAACTGGTTGCCTATATCGATACTGCAATATCCACTACAAAGATCCCCTACAGCAAAAAGCTCATGTACATCATATATGTACCAAAAGAAATGAAGAGACTAGATCCTAAAAGCAAATTTATCAACATAGTGACTTACGCTTTTATTTATCGATTACTCGACAAATCAAGGCTGCCAAAGATTTGGAATGATCAGCATTTTTCTAGCATTCATTTCTACCAAAGATAAATCAGCTGTTATGCTACTGGTCCAGCATTATCAAAGCACATTTTGCAGGTTCCTACCCATTCTGTGCATAACTACATTCCAAACCCTATTTGAGCTAACCTCAACTTGTTCTGATGTTTACAGCATGCGAGTGTAAACCCTAATCTACTGCATACACACCTTATAACTCAACCTCTGCTACACTCACCAGTCTTCATGGGTCCTCCTTTTTACTAAATATTAAAACATGAGTATCTTTTTATATAACTAACTTCTTTTATGGTATCCAAAATGTCTAAAGCTCAATTTAGTTTACAAAGTAAATGATAGGCATTATGTTAATTGTCACCTATTATAAAGGGCAAGCTCAATTTGGTTTACAAAGTAAATGAAAGGCACTATGTTAATTGTCACCAATTGCAAAAGTCATGCTCAAGTTAATTCCTATATGGTGCCTAGATATACTATGTCAATACATGATTCCAAACCATAAAATGCAAAACTTTTCACCATACAGATTTACCTCATTTAAGATGCTAGCAAAAGGTACAGTATGAAATTAAAGATAAAAAAGGATACTGTACCAACTTACTGAGAATATAACACACCTGGAAAACAACAGACTAAAAGGTCTTAGTCAATAGCTTTTATCCGATTTTCACCAATTTGCCATTTGTTGGTCAATGAAGGACCAATGCAGAGTTCATTAGTATCCACATTTTGAGAAAGTCCACTTATAGATAGAATTCAGGTGTTTGATTTGAACTTAGGTTTACCGAATCTCTCTCTCTCTCTCTCTCTCCCCCTCTCTACAGATATATGTATATAAGAGAAAAAATGTTCTCAGGTTAGAGATCTGTCCAATGAAGAATGATATCAATTATTATCTGTCATCTTTAATATCTTAGTCCCAACAATTGGCCCTAGATAAGCTATCTTTCATTTCAAGCCTAGAAATTCATACCTTCATACTAATTTTCAATTGATGATCCTATCAGAAACCAAATTTGATACCTTTGGATTAGCTAGAGAGCTGCCTACTGCATTTTATATTTGGTATTCAAATTTTTAACAGAACATACGAAAAAGTTGTAGTTAATCTGATTCCTCAGTTATCTGTTCTCTATACAGATGCAAGACATGTTCCATTCTTCAACTATAATCAAAATAAAAGATTTAATTAGATAGAAATAGAATGTCTCTTCTAAAATTCTCTGTAAAAAAATAGAGGCTAAAACACTTTGTACAACTACTTAATAGCTTCTAGAAAAAGAAAAAACTTAACCTGAAATACCAAACTACTTTTTTCCAAATGCATATTGTAATTGGAAAGAAAGATGAATCAAGCTTTCAAATTCAACCTTAAAATCATCAATTTTTCTATTCATAATATTTCAGACACCAGCCTAATGCAATTAAATTTAGTACAGTGTAGTATGGTAAACCAAAATGCTATGAACCAAAGAGAAACATTGCATCCAACACAAAGATACCAAAATATCTCTCGAAAAAATACAATAAACACTTTCAAATTTATTAAACAAGCAACAACAAAATTTATATCTATTATATAACAATAAAACAAAATCCAATTTTTCAGATAATTTTATATCAAAAAATAAAATTGGCAGGGGCACCTGAACAGTTAAATCCTGCCAATATAAATTACTTGGTTTTCAACATTCAGAACTTATGAATCAAACACATACAAGTCGAGCAATCTATCATACAGACCTTCCTCTGTACCATCCTCGTTCGCTTGGTGAAGCAGAAGTTCAATTGTGCAGTCCTCCAAATGGAGACTATCCTCTTGAAGCTTCTTCCTTGTCTTCCTACCAACCATCTGCTCCTAAGCACGGTCCTTGGCCACCTTAACGACTGTATCAACATTGAATGATGGCCTTATGATCATATAAATCCGCTGCTAGAAGCTTCAATTTTGTTCTCTATATAACTCCTAGTCTCCACACCAACAACAAAAGATGGTGGAAAAGCATCAATATCCAACACTTTCTCGAGCATTAATGTCTTCTCTGAATCCTAGAGCCCCTCTAAGCCTCAATCTCTATGAAGATCCTGAGCTTAAATCCTGCTTTCGTCACTTACCCTATGCACCAAAAAAAAAAAAAACCCACAATCTCTAACTGCTATCACCTCATTTTTCTCTTTTCCAATGTCCTTAACTCTTTCCAAAACCTTCTCACAAACACTTGAAACGCACGCCCCTGAGAGCTTGATGCTCTCCAAAATGCCATGGTTCGCCTATCCTCCTCGCTCTAGGCACTAAAAGACCACCAAAGCCAAACCATATGCCTATACACCCTCGGGAAGTCCAGACCTCGACTTCTTCTCCGTCAACAGGATCAGCAAAGAAGCGTTCTGCACCAGGTTCTTGACCGTGACGTCGTTTCTCCAGGCAGCAAGGATCCTGCAACCAACAAGAGTCTGCAAGCTCCTCCACCAAGACTCAACCCCATTTACCTCGTCCACGGAGGCGAGGATGGTGACGACCACAGGCAGCTATTGGCGCCCGGCGATGAGGAACCACTTGGTGGCGCAGTGGAGGAGGAACCGCCCTTGACCGATCAACTCCTCCGACTTCTCGGACTCCAGCCCCGCGAAGCTAGGGCATGCACGGACCGCGTGCTCGGGGGCGCTGGAGGCGTTGAACTCGGGGTGCAGGGGGCGGTCGAGGTGGCGGGCGCCGCGGGCGGCCATAAGGCGGGGGTCGCACGCGTCGGTGCCGACAGACGCTGCGGCCTCGGAGAGGAAGAGGAGACAAAAGCGAACCTTCGTGTACCTTATAATCAATTATATACTTAGTTTCCCACTAAATTGAAGTGTAAATAATTTAAATTAAATTTACAATTAAATAAATGTTATATATCCAACTGGTCGATTAATTTGAATTTTCGGTGTAAAGTAGTTTAATATTTAGAAGAACATATACGCTGATATTAATTTTGGACATTTGGGCCCACGTGACGTGGAGGAGGGCGGGGCGGGGCGGTTGGGCGGGTGAGATTTGAAAACGACAAGTACATCGTATCACAACCGATATAACGTACGACGATACAAACCGTTATGATCGGTTACACGATTTGGTTCGGTTTAGAGATTAAAATAAATCAAATAATAAATTATGGTATTTATTACATACAAAAGAAATGCTCTAATAAATTTATTAATGTGATATGAGAAATGCATTCATGTCCTCATAATTTAAACTACGTCGCATAATTGTATTGCATCAGAGTTAGATTCAGATGCTTTAAACCCTTACTGGCGGATTCGGATCGACCCGACCCAAACACCATATAGTAATATGTATTCTGAGTCCTTACGAAGCAGCACCAGCAATGGAAGCAGCTCTCTCGAGTGTATCCGAGTTTGGGCTCCCATAAACGGGCAGGTCAGTGAACGGATCACTCGCCAGATGAAAGGTGTTCAGTTCAAACAGATCAGAGCTGGATTCACTCCATCCTCCATCCTCTTCTGTCGGCCTGGACGACTCTTCCTTGTCTTGCCCATTAGCAACTCCATCGATCACCCATTTGTTCTCAGGATAACCATCCATGGACTTCGCTCTCTCGTACCAAGCTTCTCTGTGTGAGCTGAAATGAGCAGGTTTGATCTGGTGCCCACTGGGCTTGCTGTTGGAGTAATCCAGCTCGTTACTTCTTACAGTCTGAGAACAGCTGACGCTGCTTCTCCTCCGCCCTGTGTGCATCTCCTCGAAACGTCGATCTTTGAACTGTGATTTCTTCCTAGAGATTGTTTGCTTGAAGAGAGAGATGAGGAAGCTAGCTAGCTTACCACCAGGGGAGCTTCGCTGCTTGTTCTTCTTCTTCTCCTTGCACTGGTCGTCGGCCTTTCGGGACCGGCCGGGGAGTATGGCTCTCAGTGTATCCAAACTCCTCCTACCTGCTCCCCAACTCACTCTCTCTTCCCTCGTGCTTCCTTGAAGGCCAAGGCCTTCGCAGGTACCGATTCCACCGGAGAAGTATCGTGTCGCCTCGAACACCTCAATCTCGTCGGAGTCACCTTGGCGGTGAGCCTTTGTCATCCTTGATGCTGAGAGAAAGAGGCCAAGGTTTTGTCTGGAATGATGGTGGTGGTGGTAGAGTTGCACCCCTCTTTCAAGTACACTGTTGATCACATGGGAGGAGGTGCATGCTTGAAGGTGTTTTGCTTTGGGAGATGTCTCCACTTGATGCTATTTATGTTGCTGTGTGGTCCATAGAGCTGCAGGAGGGAAACAAAATTGTGGCCTTCAAGATGTTGAGGTGGTGAATTAATTTGTCTGTCCATTCTGTAAAGGTCTTATCCTGAAATCCATGATGATATCAGAAAGCAAAAAATGTCATTCCTTTATATTGTTTTAAGACCCAAAACCATTAGATTAAATGACTAGTAAATGTAGTTAATGAGAAAAGTAGAAAATAGAGGGAGATTTAATATCTGTTCAGCATTCAGTATTGAGAAATCATGCGTCTAGTCAAATTTAGATGCGTGCGCAAGTCATCAGTCGAAGCATTAGCTAATGGGAAGAGCATGAAAACGAAGATAGATGCTTAGTCACATTCACAGGCTGCCATCCACAGATCTGCTTTGATGCTCATCCAAAACCTTTGTTGTCTTAGATCTCCTGTGTAGTTGCTTTCTTTCACTCGGCTCCATACATCAGATAAAGATGACTTCAGGAGTATATGCTCAGTCTTGGATGTGTCCTCAGCTTCCTTTGTGGGTGAGGAAAGAGAAAACAACTTGTCACGTTTAGCTTCAAGCTGATGTTTGTCTCTTCTTGAGGATATCTCAACACCAACACATCCACAGATTCCCCTCTCTCCCTTTTTATTTGAGGTCAGAAAATATTCTGCTTATGTTTGTTTGGATACCACCAAACTTTTGCATGGCACACATCAGATGATACTATCGGTGCCAGGTCATATACATGTCCAATACTGCTAGGGTTTCCCACCAGTTTCTGAGACAAACATAGTTGCAGCATTAACATACAGTCAGGAGGTTATTAGCAACTCTTTTTCCTAGTCAAAGCTTGTCTACCTCAATTAACCTGTTAGGAGAACACCACAACTGATAAGGCGATCCTTTCCTCTCACTAGACATGGACTGAATACTTAGATTTGGATCATGAATACATATATGTATATATATGAGCAGATTTATATCACTTCCTCTTCATTAGCAATGCATACATAGGATGAATGGATCATAACTAGCAAATACTTCAGTACCAAGAGAGGTTTTGTTGTAGAGAGATGAGAAGATCAAACAAAAATTAACACCATAAGCGCATCACTAACAAAGAGGAAGGGCTCCATATGTCGATCGAGAACCCTAATCCTCCTCTTCCATCTGCTTGTATAAACTGGAGCTTTCCATTGTAGGGGAACTGCTGCTTTCCTGTATCATTTGGCCAAGAGGACAACAAACAATTAATCCATCAAGCTACAGACCGGTTTCTAATGCCAAAGTAACGAGCTATTATTCTGTTGTTTCCATCAGAAAGATAGGATTTACCACTTGTTCAGTAGGAGACAGCTTATCATCACCAGATGTGGAAACAATGATCGAGCAACGAGGATCACACTTTGCCCACTTCAGTCAATGCAAAACGAAGCACAAAAAGGAAAATTGCCATCACTAGTATATGAAGAAAATGTTCACTGAAAGAATGCATGAAGAACTGAGTTGTTTGTGTGATTACGTTCTTTGCAGCCATGCTAAAAGCTTCTCGGTGAGGAATATCGGGTTTAGAAGCTTTGATTCGCTGAATCTCCTCCCTGTCATTGTATGTATATCAAACTATATGTACTAATTTGGATCATAGAAACTAATGAGGAAGGAAGGATTTGCAAGCTTCCGAATGCAGTCCCAATTACATGTACTGATAAAATTTGTGGTTCGAGTGCAAGGAACTATGCATTTGGCTTGGCTAGAACAAATTAAAAACACACATATCACATAGATAATGCATGAATTATCTCACAGATGTGAGCATGAAGCTTTTCCTTTTGAACTCTTATGCAAATATAGAATTTCGATATTCAGATTGGTCCTTTTCTCTCTAAAGATCTCTTAAAAGACTACTACTTTTTTTTTCCATTTCCTCTACCTTTAACTTCAACCAACAAAAATAGTTTAACAAAAGCTTTGTTTTTTTCTCTACATGTCTCTGTGGTCTTCTTCCCAAGTTTCACAGTTCTCATTCAATCTCATTGGTGTACCAATACCATGATAACTTAGCTGTTTTTGTTGACAGTCTTTTCAAAAGAGCACCACTAATTCTTGAGGTGATATAATGTGATTTACCAATCAGCATGCATGATGTACCTCAAAAATCTGTAACAAAGATGGCTTGATTCGAGGATCAGATGAGGATTATGGTTCATGGCTTGATTCGAGGATCACAATTGGTGAAAGAAGGGTGAAGGATGTTCTTGTCCAACATGAGCAAAAAGCTTCAAGGATATGGAGCTAATTAAGATGATCCACACAGTGAATAGGATGATCTTTAATCAAGGCATGTAAAAGATGACCTGGCTCTACATTGTTGGCAGGGAATTTGGGTGGAGCACTTCAAAATTGAGAGTAAAAATATTCACATACTAATTAATACCTCAGAATACTTTGCATTGCCTGATAAGATTACACAGGATTGAAGATTCATTTTAATTTCCTATGGTGTTAAGGTGGGTTTTCTGAAGTCAATTGATGATAGCAACAAAACAATGTGTGCAGAGTTCCAGATACATGTACAATCCACTACTTTGTCATGCACTGTCAAGACCTACCATGTAAGATGTTGGAATTGCATATGCACTGGTTTAATTCTTTATATGTAGATGGTAGATCTACATATGCCAATAATATTCTCTTTGCAGATCCAGTAAGGTAAGGACCTTAGAAGATAATATTTGCACAAAAATCTCATGCAGGAAGACAGAACTGGCAGCTATTGAAAATCCACCGCATGTTAAACGAGTAAAATTACACTGAAAACAGTGCAAAAATCTTCTTTTTTCTCTCTCTACCTGTTAATAGTTATTATTGTTTCTTCAAAAAAGGTTTTCTCCGTATTGTTTTTATGCTTTTCAAGCAGCATATAACGAAAAAAAAAAAGGAACTTTGCTACATTAATAGAAGATTGCTATGCTCTGCAATTTCACATCTTTGTAACCACTGTAATATATGAGGTTTGAGATGCTCATGAAGCTCATTCGTGAGATGATGTTGGAAAACAATGCTGTTGATTCTTACCTCATGAAGCGATTATAAGCTGAAGGCATTCTGTGTTTCTTCTCGGGAGCTGTCATCAGGACATCATTAACATTCCTCAAAAAAATCACTTCAGAGGATATGAAGATGAACATCAAAAAACCATGGGGGGGTGAAAAGAAACTTCACGTTTCACAACGAAGGTTGGTTTTTGAGTGGTTTGTTCGCTTGAAGTTGAGGAGGAGGAGGAGGAAGACGAAGCTTGGCCCCTCAGGCAATCAGCACAAGCACCCTAATTTACAATGAAGAGTGTTGTTATATGACATATATAAAGTCTCCAACCTTCTCTCTTTTCCTAAAGCAGTCTCAGAGAGAAAAAGGTAAACTACATCCAGACTAACTTATATGTAGGCCTACAAGCTAGAATCATGCATAGCTGAAAAATATCACTGCCACTGCAAAAATAAAGGTTAGTGAAAGATGAACAAAGGTTCTTTCTTTTTTTCTCTCTCTCTCTCTCTATCTCTCACTCTAAAATGGACCAAATTGGAAGTAAAGCTAATGACAAATCTCAAAGGAGAATGAGAGAAGCACAAGAACAAGATTTTAATGATTGCACCATGCATCTTGTCACCGAGTGTGCTAGAACGTAGCCTAGTGAAATGAACAAGGAGACGCAAACCTGAAGGCCCATCTGGAAATCGTTGCAGCTATGGGACTGCACCATGGTTCTGGAGCTGAGGAAGGAGAGATGGTTGCAGTGGCCACATCTCACGGTGATCGTGTCCATCACCGGCTTGCATGGGACTCCAACCTGCATCCAAGAGAAGAGATCGGGATCCATCAAAGTGGTTGGAAGTAGTTCTTTGGACTCTCTGCTACCACTGTAACTATTTGCTGGATCTTATTATGCCAACCATGTTCATTCTTTTTCTGCATTCTGTGAAGGCGGACACCGAGATCCGTTCAATTGTTTTTCTTCTTTTATTGGGCAAATATTTCAGATCTATCATTCAGTGAATCTTCTCTACATAATTCTTTAGCCGTTAGCTGATAATTTGGTGAAGAGAAAGGTAAGGGAATACAAATGAAAGCTGATGGGTTGTCATGTGTGTGCTCCTATAGTGCGGTGATGAGGAAACGCAAGAATTCAGCACAGGTATAGAGAGGAGAGACAAAGTTATGGTAATAGAATATGCTGAAGCTTTGAAGGGGCCTCTTTTTGTCTTCTTTATGTGTGGCATCAAATCAAGATGCTCAGCTGCGTTACATGGAGCCCCGACCTGCAACTGCTGACGGGACTGTCATGAACTAGGGCATGTATATAATTGGATCTCCCTTGAACTGCTGCTTTCTATCTGCAAAACTTATTACTCTTTCCTCTAACTATAAATTCATTTTCCTAAGTTACAGGAAGAACCCTAGGAGGCATTAGGAGCCCCGAACTGGGAACATTAACATCATGAACAGCAGTAACACTATCAACATGACCCGTAGAATAACAAAGTAGAGTGCTTTCAGCTGGATCTTGTCAAATATCGGCCACAGACGAGGAGATGACTAGGAGAGAAAAGAGTAATGGTCCTGAGGTGCTAGATCAAAGGCGAGGGAGAAACTTAGGTGAAATGAAGGAAAGATGTGATATGAGGAGGCGTCACCACTGATGCTAAAAGAGTAGCCAAGAAAACAAGATCATATGAGTGAAGAAAATTCTCATGAACATCTTTCCTGTACATGAAAAGCATCAAATCTTCTCCTCGAAGGAATTACCGCAAGCACAGTGTTGCAGTAGGTGCAACGCACGTAACACAGGTGCTCCGCGGGAGAGACCGAATCCATGACCACAGGAAGAAGAAGAAGAAGAAGAAGAAGAAGAGGAGGAGGAGGAGGAGGAAGCAGGGTCAGAGGAAGGAGAAGAGAGGGAGAGAAGCGGTATCCACTTCTCCTGTGCTCACAGGAATGGGCATGCACCATGGTTTAGGGTTTCTGTTCTGGCAATAATGCCCGGGGGAACCCCACTCACGGTACGTACGGCCAAGCCAAGCCAACCCAACCCAGCTAGAGAGCAAAAGCTATGTGGCCTCCTATATCTCGTGATATCTTGGCATGCTGCTTGGCATCTTTCTATGACCAAGATAGCAAATTTGACTGCATTGTTTAACTCGTCGGGATTGCTACTCGGTCAAAGTAACATAAAAGAGAAAAGCTTAGCTGAGAATCTACTGCATCTCTTAGGGTTACAGGTAGCCTTTCTGACTTCACCATCGTAACATAAACCACCCTTGATTCCACATCAAAGGCCGTGTAAAGAATGAAGGACAGAGCCAAGCAAGTACACCAGCTAGTTTGACTCGTGGGATAAACATCAAAACCTTTCCAGATTATAATCTGGCTGAGGCATTAATTACTTGTGGTAATATGCGAATCCATCTCGCGCACAGACAGAGGCAAGAAGAAGAAGAAGAAGAAGAAGAAGAAGAAGAAAAGTATATATCACGAGAGGAAAGAAAGGAGGAGGAGGAACAGAAATTTAAGAGGAAGGTCGGAAAAGGTGGAGGGGATCAGTTGTCACTGTCGCGAGGGGCCACTGAGTGCGGGAAGTGATGTGACGATTCCTGGGTTTCCCAGAGGGGTAAAGGAAGGGACACCCCCCAACGCACCACCACACTTGCCCACTTCGTATAACCACGCCTTGTTTGTCTCCACCATAGCCTTTTTCCTCTCTCACAACCATAGGCTCTGCGGGAAAGAAGGAACTCGAGAGAGGCGAGCAAGACATGGGAGCTCGGCATCTCTTTAATGGATTTAGGCAAGGTGGATAGCTCCCATGCATCCATGCTTCCCTTTCTTCCATTTTGGAAAAGGGTGAAAGGGTGGTGGCCTTCCCAAATCCCAACCTCACACACTTGTTGACCCCAATTTGGGTGGCCGTCTTCTTGGTAGATTTGTTGCTCACTTTTTTGCACCCTCGAAATTATTCTCCTTTGTTTGGTTGGGTGTCAGTGCGCACTCTCACGAGTACTACTATTCTTTTGTATCATCTGAATTCTTTACCCATACACACACACACATATATATATGTCATTACAAAAGAAATATAATGGTTGACTAAACAACTAAAAGCCAACAATGAACAATATAAATTCACTACGATTAAGGATTTACGTGATCTACATGCTATTTGTATTTGACTGACGCAGGATAGACATTGGTTTAGTTTACCTCTTCACAATGACCTTTTTCTACTGAATAAGTTGCATTTTTTTTTTCTCATTACATGGACATGAATTTGTATTGTTGCTACAAATCGCATGTCTTACTGCATGTTAAGTGATTGATTACTTGTAATCAAACACTGAAGAAAGCAACATTGGAGGTGGGGAATGCACATTGAAATGGAGACTGTTTGTTTTTGTTTGATGCATAGCTTATCACATGACAGGAAAATATTTCCATCATCTTGTGGTTATAATCATTACGAGATATTGGTACAATATGAGCATCACATTTATCCTTTACACTATTGCTCAAAAGCACTGAGTAACTCAAACAACACATTCATGGGTGGTGTTCTTCCATTGGCTCCATCTGACTGACAAAAAGAGCCAGTCAAAGCACAAGCGTGAAGGATGAGTGAGTACTTATGGGTGTTAAATTTTCAATGCTCCCAAAAGTACTTAATCCCTTTATGATTTCTTTCTTTTCTTATTTGATTCTCTAAATTATGCTAAGAAGACGAAGAAGAAGAAGAAGAAGAAGAAGAAGAAGAAGAAGAAGAAGGGGGAAAATAACACAAGTTAGAAATTTCACAATCTGCCAAACAAGACATGACAAACGTAACAAAAGAAAGACTATAATTGCATGCTTAGAGATGCTCAGATTTTGATGTACTTCTGCACTCTTACATGATAAAATTAAACATGAAAACAAAAGGAAAAGAAAAATCCACATTCAAATCGGTATTCTCCATCTAATCTCGTAAAAGGAAGAAAGTGATTCGAGTCTTCTGTGACCTCAAGGTATTATAGAGGGTGAGTAGAACTTCCCTCTTCTCGAGGGACAAGAAGTAGATGGGGTACAGCTCTTATGTCTCGACTTGAGGGAACAAACACAGGAGGCGCTCCTTCCATTCATCGTCACCCATGGATGCATCTCTTCGACTTGGCAACAAGATGAAAATTATTTGGTATAACAATTTGCGACTTCTCTATGGTAAATTCTTGAGTTGTACTCTCTTTCACCAAAATGGTAATGGTAGATAATGATCCAATTAACCATCTTAAAAAGGTATTATGACTACAATACTCCATTCTCATTAGTGTTACACTAACTTAGTTATCCTAATCTTTTCTGAAAGCACATCTACACAATTTGATCTAAAATCGTGGGTCATCACACATTAAGGTGGCATGTGGATCGCTCCTGTTTCTGATACCTAAAGATTAACAAGAGTTTTGTCTTGTGTCTTCTTTTGGTTGTTTGTTTGGCTTGCATTGTTTGATCAAAGGTACAATGGGGATTAATGGATGAACATGGGGTTGAAAGGATGATGATATTGTTTCCAAAAGAACAAAAATCATACTAAAACTTCTCCTTGGAACTTGTTTTCAAGCATTTATTTCTACATATAAATTAAAAAAAAAATAAAGCGAGAATATTATTTTCGTATACCGTAAAAGATACCGTATTAACGGAAACCTCATGCACTGAATTTGTTTTTCTTCTTTTTAAGAATAATAAAAATGATGATTTCTCACTACAACATACAATCTCACTCTTTAGTTTTCATAACATTTTCTTGTTGAAGTTTGTACAATAATATAGGGGCCCAAATTAAATGTTAATAACTCTCACAGCATAATCTCTCATAAAGATGTCGGATCTGTTGTGGAATATAAAAGTAAAAATTTATTGACCACATAAATATTTATTTTTATCCGATCAAGATGTAATATTTCATATTAGATTAGGAGCTATGTTTCATACGTATCTAATATTTTGGTGTAGTCGGTGGATAAATCCTAATATTGATTTATAAGAAACTGATTGATGTATTACTATACAATTAATAGTATCTTTTGTTGATGTTCATATATAGATAATAAGATGAAGTTATCTACCTCTCTTCAGCTAAATAAACCACTTGTATTTGACGTAAACTGTTCATAGCCAGCTGAGCTGAAACTAATCTTGTCTTGCAAGCGATTAGAGTCATCATCTGCCATGGTAGAGGATGTGACGCATTCATTATAAATGCTGCAATATTGCAGGCTGGGTTGTACGGCATGCAGGCATGGAATTGGTGATGCTGTTGCTTCAAAGACAGGTATATGTTATAGTACTCCTAAAGAAAGCTGAAGCCAAGTAATTATAGGACAGGAAATAAGTAGAGGAAGAGGGTGAATAGAGAGGCAAGTGCTGCAACATAGATCTCAAGGAGAGGCTACATTTGAAGCCTACTTGAGCCAGATGTAGCTGATAAGACCAGGGCTATGTGTGTCTTCATGCTGCCTTCTTCCCTCACCTCCCGCTGACCACCTCCAAGTCTCTGATCCCAGTGGAGGAGATGTGGGCCTTTCGGAAAGTGCCATTGGAGCTGCATGCTTCATAGGACGGTCCCTAAAACCTTGCAGTTGCATGCATTTGGCGGTAGGAAGAAGTAACACATCACCTATGCCTTAAAACCATGCAGTTGCATGCATTTGGTGGTAGGAAGAAGCAACACATCACTCATGCGTGCAGGCCTGATGGACAACACATTCATTTGCATTGATTTTGATGTACTCTTTCTCTCTTCGGCTTTTCAAGTTCACAGCAGCATCGGGTAATATCCGGCAAGGAAACCCATGGAGATCGTTTGAAATTTGAATGTGGCCATGGCGTTTTGCTTTGACATGATTGATGTGAAAATTTTCTCTTGTTTATTCTTTCTGGGTGTCAATCTTTGACTGGTCTTTGTCACTACTTGACAAAAGCTGACTTTAAACCTTAGCCAAACTCTCAACCTGCTGTCTGTAGATCCTCTACTGTTCACTCACTATTGAGTGCCCAATCATATGGACCATCTGTTTGGAGGATAACCCTCATTCATGGACCTAATGAACAGGGACCGTAGGGTTAGTATGTGTTACAGCCAGGACCAGTGACAGACTCCTACACATGTGAAGTCTTGGTCTATGACACCAGCCTTAGGGCAACCTATCTAGGTTGATGCAGCACAATCAACATCTACATTTGGATCAGACAATCTAAAAGTATTGGACCAAGTACAATACATGAGTCCATGCAAGGGTGAGATGAGGACATCCTTCTGTTGCCAAGTTGGGTAGTAAGATAACATGGTGTGCTAAGAATGTTACTGCTTGAAATTTTATCTTAACCAAACCTAATGATTTTATAGAGACTCACAGCCTCAGTGAGTCATATAAAAAGCATGGTCTGTCTAATCTACAAGGCTTTCATCAACACACAGTTTAGGAAGGATCAATATATATGCACAATTTAACCCTTGCAGACTGAGTTAGGTATGTGTTCTTCAGATTGCTGCCAACTCCTCCTCTCAAATATATAAGAAGAAAATGAATATACTTGTGACACAAATCATCCCTCACACTGCATATTGCTTAATTGTAGAGGAATTTAATCCCAAGGAATCCACAAGGAAGAGAAGGGAGAATGATGGAGAATTCTAATGCAGTTGTTATTCTTCTTTGTCTCTTGATGCAGAAATCCCACTCTCACAGCTGATAGTTGTGTCTCTTTTTGGCCAATACACTTGTCATTTCTTATGATTGCTACTGCAATCACATGAGTAGCTCTCTCACACACCTGACCTATGGAGCCCATGGATGAGGCTGTGTGACCCAGAGAAATCTCTTGGGAGAGAAATTTGGCTCATGAATCGGTTTGTCCTCTTATGCTTCCACTGCATGCTCTTCTCTGACCCACCAAAGCCATCATGTCTCATGAGCAACAGCAGATGAACAGCTAATGCCAGTACTGCCAATGCAGTAAGGATCTGCTACACCATATTGGATACTGGACATCACACCAAATTATAAGATACTGGCATCTCTTTCAGACTGGCCTTGATCTTTTGTGTTCATGGACTTCCATTGGCTGTGTGTCAGTGAGCATTGGATGTTGAGTGAGTGACACTTCAGAATGAAGGACTCCATTGCAAGACAGCAAGGTAGACCCCATCCATCTTGCTCTAGTCCTATACATCAGGCAGAGCTGCAAGGTAAAAGAATGAGGAATAGCATCAAACAGCTCCATGCAATGTGAAGGGTGATATTTGGGCCAGAAATTATGGGTCTATGGGTCCTATTTGTTATTCATATTGAGTATGAACCACTCACCCATAACAATACTCTTTTGAGACTAAGTTGGGATGTTACAAACACTTACTCTTTTGAGTAGTGTCTTGATGTATTCCAGAGTGATCTTGCATAATATTAGTCATGTTTGAGTAGTCTTTGAGCAATGAAGACATATAGTACAGCAGTATCTGATGCAGAATGTGGTATGATGATGAGAAGCACCAGCATTTGTTTGAGGAAGAATCAACAATGGCAAGTTGAGGGCAGCAAACCAAAGCTTCTAAACCTGAGACTGCCTATGATAACTGAGGTTTGTGCCTTTGCAAGTGGATACAAATGCAAGCCATGATTTCCTTTAAGCTTTATGCCTTCTGTTTCCTACATATCTATTGCAAAAGGTGGGCCAATCCTCTGGAGTTTCACTGAACTGGATCAGAACCACCACATATGCTCTGTTCCACAGCAAACATCTATGCCAACTATATCTTCGATGATGAAAACTCAGGTACTACAATAGGATCTAAAAGCCACAAAAATGCCAATAACACTGCCTTACTAAAGAATTATTAAGGTTTCTTAGCTCAAGAACATTGAATTCTCTTCCATAGGGAGAAATGCCACCCTCAACACATCATATTTAGTGAGCAGATTGAGACATGAATCTGTGCCTGGATTTCTAATTGGACCGGTTAAAGAATACCATCTGCTTGCTTTGACCCTCTGCTCTCCCCCGAAGGTCACAACTCTCCGCCTTATTAGATATACCCCATCATCATAATGAGGCATAGATTCACTAAGATCTTGTGGCCTTTGTTATTCCCCCCACCCAAATGACATGACGACGCTACAGTGTAGGAGTGAGTGAGAAGAGAGAGATCGATCCTTCAAGAGGTTTGGCATCTCCACGACGAGGCATCAGGTTGCCTTATTTTTATGACATGGAAGTGTAAGGAAGGTGATAGTTCTAAATGTTTCTATGTGGGATTTGATCCCAGAAAGAGCAGGATATCATGGAGGTTCTTTCTCCATGATTTGGTTGTAGCAATTTAAAGTGGAAATCATCAGAACATTAGAGGCTTGACGAGTACCTTAGCATATAGACATGAATGCAAAGCAAGAGCTTCATGAAAAGCCAATCATAGAGGATAAGCATGCAATAAAGCAAAACTTTGCAAAGCATATATACCATGAAGAGTAGACACTATTCTTGTAACACCCCAACATTTATTTGAGGACCTAGTCATAAATACACAATTTATAAGGACTAAATTGCAAAGGTACAATAGTAGTTTTGATAATATATTTAAAAATAATAAAGAGGACTCATTTTGATGTCAAATGAACTCAAATCAAGCTCACAAAATTGTATTAGGTATGGTTTTGAACTCTCGTATATTATCATTATTTAGATTTATATTTTGGATTATATATTGATGCATCTTGATATTTTTAGTTAATTAAATATTTATATTATGAAGGAAATAAAAAAATTATGACATTAGAACAATATAAAAAAAAGATTAAAATATGTTGTATCGAGGATATGCAATCAAAGTAAGTAGAGTAAGTATTCTATGACTCCATTTGATCCCCTTTTTTAAAGTATGAATGCATATATTTATAAATTATAAATATATTATTTACATGATTTAAAGATTTTTTTATTATTTGAAAGCCTTGCAAAAGCACTTAAGATGTTTACCATATGTAAAAGCACATTCATATAAAAATAGCTATTCAATCATTATATTAAAAAAAAATTAAAAAAATTTATGAATATTGTTAGTTTTGAAATGATGAATCATTTTAAAAATTATATGTTAAAAAAATTGCTTAAAATTTTAGTTTTGTAAGAAAGTAATTTATATAACAATAATAATAAGATTGTAAGTCCCAATTATTTAGGATCGATTATATGAATTTTTTTACGACTATTGGGATCTATAAAAATTCACATATTTAATTAAGTTCAGAATACTTAAATCTTTATTTATAGTTTCTATTAAAAAAAAATTTTTGATCTTCTTCCACATTTTCTCATACCACTAACATTAATTATTTTATTACTAACATTAATTATTTATAATTTTTATTAAAGTCTCTTTAAATCATCCTATATCTCTTTAGTGCTACTAAAAAAAAAATGATATATTATTTTTTTATCTAATCAATATGACTTTGATTAGAATTCTATCAATGGGGGTTGTACATTGATATTTGTTTGAGATATGTGTTATATATATTATAAGGGTTCAATACTACTATTATGATTATTGTTTTGATATTTTAGCTAGACTTACACTTGTGAATCCCTGATTATATTTATGCTTATGAAAAGTTAATAATAGTTTTTGTATTGCAATAATTTATGTTTCGATATGTGACATTAGTTATATTTATGTTCTTATTATGAAAATATATTTAAATACATCTTACTTTTAAAAATATTATTAGTAAGTCATGATTCGAAAGTTTTGTGAACTTTATAAGCACCAAAAAACAATTTGATATTTATGGTATATTAAATACATAAAAATTTCATGTGTAAAGATAATATTATGATAAATTTTGAGTCACAATGCTTATTAGTTGTGATTTGCTCATAAAATTATCTTTTAATTTTTCAAAGTGTATAGTGAAAATTACTTATGTACATATTAAAATTACTTTGTATATATTTTATTTGGATTGAAATGTTATAAATTGCTAAGTTGAATTGTATTATTAGTATCTTAAGGGTTGATTAATTATGAATTAATTTATATTACAGTTCTCCTTCCTTTGTTAGTGATGAGGATAGTAATTACGATAAGACCCGGTTGATGTCAACCGCACCTCACGCCTCGATCGACGCGACGGTACCCGGTCAAACGGACCAGAACACAGCCCGAGGCGCATTAACATCCGCTCAGGCTCGGCTCTTCACGCCACGCCAAACCAATGTCACACGCCACCATCTGCCCCTGCAAGCGGGCACATCAAACAACAGCAAGCTTCCCTATAAATACCCTCGCACTCTGGACGAGTGGGGGAGGAAGAAGGAGGAAACACACCGCAGAGACATCTCAAACTCTTCTCTTTTTCACCCCCTCCACCATCTGCTGATTTGATCGTCGGCTCGACCCGACCTGTGTGCAGGACTGTAGACGGGACACGTGCCAAGCCGAGGAGGCCCATCCCGGTGGAGACGGCTGACCCCATCCTGATCGGACCGTCGCAGCCGACCACCTCGGCGAACCCGAGGGCCGCACCGGAAAGATCCTGCCTTCCGGACCCGAACCGAGCCACGTCGGCCTCGAGGCCACGGCTCCAAATTGTTTACCGCAACGGTTAGTATACTACAAACAACACAATATCATAAAAGCTCAGATAAGATAATCAGCAATCAACCAACTTGCAAATGGACAAGATCATTTAAGAAGGCAGAAGAGGAAGAAGATGAACATTTAGAGTAGTAGTTGAGCAAGTAGGTATAACCTACCTATGCATATACATTCATTCCATTAGCTGCATTGCATGGAAACAGCATACATGAGCAGACCATCAGAAGCAGCTACAAAACACTTGCTATCAACATTCTTTGGTCAGAGCAGCACTTCTACCCTAACTATCAAGTTGGGCAGGTGATGGGGATGCCATGGACAAAATGATCTCCAAGCACTGCACTTTCCTATAGCATTTCTTCCCAACAAAACCCCTCAGCACCTTGGAACAGCTCTGCATACCAAAGGCTTCTCCATCTCGAGCGACATCCTCAAGCGTTCTGATAGATCCACACCACCATCTGCAGGCACCCAGTTGAAGCTCTGAAGAAGCTGCGCCAGCCAAAGATGAACAGTAGCTAATCCCATGGCCTTCCCCGGGCAGGCCCTCCTCCCCGCACCGAACGGCGCCAACCTCAGGTCGGAACCCAGAATGTTCACGTCCTCCTCCGTGAACCGCTCGGGCTTGAACTCATTAGGCTCCGCCCAGATGGACTCGTCGTGCGTTATCGCCCACATGTTCACCATCGCAGTGGTGCCGGCGGGGATGAAGTGGCTCCCGACGTGAGCATCATGTACGGCGAGGCGAGCCCACGAGAGGAGCGGACCAGGTGGATGCATCCTGAGGGACTCTTTCACGATGGCCTGCAGATAAGGAAGGCTGACGATATCCGCATCAGTAACAGGGCGTGTGTTGCCGACGACGGCGTCGATCTCCGACCGCGCTTTGGATTGGGCGTCGGGGTGCAGAACCAGTCTGGCCATTATCCATTCCAAGAGGATGGCAACGGTGTCCGTTCCTCTAAAGATCATCTCCTGCACACCCATCAACATGCAAAAGTTGGCCGTCTTCTACCCCACACTAAAAGTCGATTCATGCATATCATACGTAATATATGGTGAGCTTAGGAACCATTATATCACCAAGAATGGCATGGACAGCTACAGTCCAAGAAAACATCAATTATTCGTCCGACACCAAGAGGAGATAAGATTCTGAAATCACTTTCGAGGAATTATATGAGATAAACTAAGGAACACAGGTTTGATATGCTCCACTACGATAACCGCAAGTCAGCCACAGAAAACATGTAGCAGATCAAGCAAAAGGATCAAACGCTAACAACCAAGTAGACAGCACCTTAAATGAAAAGATACGAAGCTTAATGACTGTGTCATGAGCTGCACTTACCCAGAGAACCGCAACCATGTCGGCGTCAGAAAGCTTCTCCTCCTTTTCCAGACCAAGAAGCACATCCACAAAGTCTCCTGCGCCATCCACCACACCTCCACTAATCCTGCCCATCACCCTGTGCTCCTCTATGATGCCCCCCACAAAGGCATTTACTCGTTTCGATAGACTCCTGCACCTCTTCCTCACCCCTTGCAAGTCCAACCACCCCAGTAGAGGGAAGTGATCAGCCCAATTGAACAGACCAAGGAGCTCATACCCTTCTTTGACCAGCCCCTCCAGCTCCGATCCCTCACCCTTGCCAAAGTCGTATCTTCTGCCGAAGACGTTCATCATCACGTTGTTCAGAGACCCAACGTGCAGAACCTTCTTCACCTCCACCACGCCATTCTTCGCCATCAGGTCCCGGACGTGGGCCACCATTTGCTCCCCGATCGCCCTCCGGCGCTCGCCGAACGCGGCTACCCGTCGAGGGCTGAACAGGTGGGTGGAAGAGATCCTCCTCAGGTTCCTCCAGTACTCGCCGAACGGGGCGAACCCCATGGCGCGGTGGAATAGGAGCTCGTAGGCGGACTCCTTGATGGGGCGGTCGGCGAAGGCCGAGCTCTGGAGGATCTCCTTCGCCGAGTCGGGGTGGCTCGACACGACGAACCGCGTGAAGCCGACGGAGAATGCCATCAAATCGATGGCCTTGTGCGAGTTGGCGAGCCCGGCGAGCACCCGGTGGGCTGCGGAGCCGGAGAGGGCAGAAACGAAGCCGGACGGGCCGGGGATGGAGCACGCGTGGGCCCTGGAGAGAGCCCAGGCGATTCCGCCGGGGAAGAACCATAGGACGGAGAAAGCAATGAGGGTCACGGCGAGGATCGGGGAGAGGGCGGCTCGGGGGAGGAAGAGCGTGAGGGAGGAAGCGTCCACTTCAGAGTACGACATGGGCGGGGCAAGAAGCCACAGTTTTAGCGGCGCAAAAGGCAAGGTATTTGGAGGAACGGAAGTGGCGAGATGGAGGTCCAGAAAGAGAGGGTTTGTAAGCGAAGCAAATGGGTACGAGCGAGGGACGAAGAGCGTGAGAGCGGAGCGGTTAAATAGGAGTAATTGAGCGCGGGCATTTCTCCTCTTAATTGCTCAATACAAGTAAACTACGGTATACACTTCAGGCGAAAACCTGTGGTCAATGATCCCTTTGTCCCCCAATGTAACAACAAATTACACGCTTTACCTTTGCAGACGTGTCTACTGCGAGGGTAGTTCAGTCACTTTGCGCGAAGGACCGATCTTTCCGAGATCTGGATCATTGCGTTTGGAGTTGGGACGGAGGCGACGCGCGTAACCGTAGACACCGACGCGCAGGCAGCGCGTCCGGGGGACGGGCCACGAGTGGGCCTCGTGATCAATGAGATTGGCGGCAGGTGATCCGACGGGGCCCGCGCGGGATAATACGTGGCTAGACGGGAGAACCCTCACCAACGATGGCGGGCTCCATCGCCGGGACAGGTGGCCTTCGAGGTGCCGTCAGTCCTGGCCCGAAGCGAGCCCACCTGTCATTGACAGCTCAGAACGGGCGGGTATTGCCGAGTCGCACGGCCGGGATCGAACCGCCGCTGCGTCCGGGCGCCACAGAAAAGCGGCGGAGCCCGCTGCCTCGAGCCCGTCGGTGTCGTCGCATCATGTCGGTGCTACACGCCGGTCCGGTTCATCGACCGGGTCCTCCTCCTCGCCATCTGGATGGACCACGATGCCTCTTGTCGGCGGTGCAGATCGATCCTCGTGGCGCTTCTGACCACCGTCGGTTGCAGCGGCCAACCACGCAGCCCGATCTAAACCCCCGCTGGTTCTCCTTGTGGACCCCGGCAAAAACATCCTCACGTATCGACTGCCGTTTGTGGACCCCAGCAAAAAGCTGACGGAAACCTAGGGGATTGCTTTGCTCGCGTGAGATGATTAGTGGCTCGATCAGGACACAGTAGACGCGTACGTGGAGAGGAGATCACCACCAGCACTTGTGAATAACAAAGGGAAGCGAATCCACATTGATGGTTTCAATTTCACATGATAATGAATACACGAGAATACTATATATGATCATGAAACTTCCGGAGTGAAAAGAAACCTAGTGAACAAGAACCTTGGTGTGCGTGATCAATGTAAGGACACCCTATGGTTGTCATCCTCAAGAGCAAATGTTGTCCAAAAGCTGAAAGCTTTTATTGCATGGTCACAAGAGGACCACGCAGCTAATCATCTCATGTCCAAGTCCCCGTCTCATGCATGCGTTTTGGAGAGCCTACGTGCAAGAAGAAGAAACTCGAGGACAAGGCCTACCAGCATAATTGCTGCATGCACTACCAGCTTCCCTTTGTTCTCATCCAGCATGTGAACTCCCAAAGCCATATTTCCTCCTGGTCTCTCCATCCATCAGCTCCCCAGTACACAACCTGCTGGTTGAGCCCTGCAACCTAAACACTGACCCCACCAGGCCCTAGCCTTTTCTTTTACGTCGATCTCTGACGACCAACGACCATCCGACGCATGCGTGTTGTGCGCTGGGATGTGGTCTTCTTCGTTGCAGCTAGCCATGGTCTTCGAGGCCTTTGATGTCCTTGACATGGTCCTTCTCGGCATCGGTCGAACGAGTGATTTGACGGAACACATGACCGCTCGGCTCAGTCAAAGTTTGAGGTCATCATAGGGCGGAGAAGAACATGTGCGATCGGTTAATTTGGATGCTGCTATCTTGTGGCGGCTTTCCCATGGAAAATTTAATACTTGTTATAGTGCTACCTTCTGAAGGAGCGAAGAGCCAAAATGTTGTGGTATGGATGATGGGACACACGAGGGGACAATAAAACTGTGAGAAGAATGTATTACCTGGTCCACTCCAGTCCGCAAATTAATACAGGCAAAGATGGTTAAGATGTTTGCAAAATACTCCACGGGGATACTTTCTCCACTCAATTTTTTTAGCTTTACCCGAGCAAAAATCTATTGAGGATGAAGACGGTTTTCCTTGTGTGTGATGAAGGAGCCTTGTACTGCACTTTATACTTAATATTTGCTCTCATGTAATGAAACCAGCATCAACCATAATATCATGAGAATGGATTGAGAGGTCATTCACTTAAAGGAGGATAATATGCAATCACATTACATGTCTCTCAGTCATTCTGGCAATCATCTAGTACATATTCTTAGGATGCCATACATAACCAAACGTAATTTACATAAGTCTTTTATGACACCTGCCATATGCAATAAACCTTCATTCCAACAATCTCACTGCTTTAAACAGCCAAGAATAGCATCAGTTACTCCCGTTACCAAACAAGTAACCAAGGGAAGAACCACCTCCAGGAGCAGCATGCACCTTTGTGGAAGGTCGATCCTGTACAATGAAGACTCACAATTAGCTAGCTCTCCAATGATAAACAACAGGAAGAAGCACATATTCATCTCTTTTAGCTACAAGTAAATGAGAATTTGTATGCTCTTCAAGTTGCTATTGAATAGATAAAATAAGTTATGATATGAGCTGCTACACAGCTTAACTCAAGCAGTCACTGATTGTAAGGATTTATGTGGATAAATCTTTTTGGCAAGTACTTGTTGCAGATTGGACATGTCTCCTTGCAATCGCTGTGTTCAAAGTCTGTTGGGCTTTTTAAGTAATTTGGCAAGACATCATAATACAAGCACAAATTTATAGAAGCAAAGAAAGCAAATTTGACAGATTGAGATCTTCACACTGCTAAATCAAAATGCAGAAGGAATTTAACACACAATGTAAGTTTCTATCGCCTAAGTCATCAAATATCCTAATGGTTATTAAAACTTTCTATCTCCTAAATGCACTAAGATCTTGCTGGAATATCTTTTGCAGATGTAACAAACTAGTACTAGTAATCCAATTTGATAAGATTGTCACAATTAACATTATTGCTACCTTGAAAGCAAATATGTAACACTCCAATTAGTCCCATATTAGAAGTAGGCAAGACTATGGATGACTTATAAGGGTTTGATGGGCATACTATTGTCAATTTTAACTTAAGTATTTTGGTCATAAGTTGGGTTTAACAAAGTTGATATGCCAATTAACCCATTAGGTGTGACATTTAGTATCAAAGATATTTTATTATTTAGGTACAGTGAGACTGTCACAGCATGCAGCCAGCCCATCAAGCTATGCTTCATATGCACCATGTTAGGATTTGATATGGACTATGTTGGGCCTTAACGAGGACGTTAGGCCTACCTTGATTAGTCCCATAAGGTAGCAATCATAACACGAGAACAACATAGTTAAATAATTTAGATATTCAACTTATCATAAAAATTTTTATTGCAGCTGACTAGAAGCCATGGACAAGAGTTCAGCTTGAGAAACTGCTGGTTTTAGATAAAGAATTTTGCAATTAAAGCTACAAACTATAACCTTGTAGATAAAATCGTGTAAATGATAAAGGAAATAAACTAGAGCAGAAATAAACAGAGAAGTTTGTTTCTCTGAAGGATTGAATAAGAGAGAGGAGTAGATACTTTGCATGTTTGAAATGGAAATCCTGTATATCTAAAGAAGCAACATATGAAGGATTTTTACCAAAAGTTTCATGTGCAGATAAAAAGATACATTTGTAGAAAAAAAATGCACACTTAGCATATACGCTTTTATTAAAGTAGAACTAGTTGAGCCAGTGATATCATACTGTGATGAAATTTCCACAGTTCTGCCCATCTGCTCGGTAGAAGGTTTTTGCTTGACTGCTTTGGATACCAGCTGGAATCTCTTTGTTAATAGGGGGTGGAGGAGCTTGCTTTTGAACTGGTGCAGCATCATCAGAAACAGATTTGGGAGCCTCGCCGCCACCAAACAAATAGCCTAAAGAGCTCTGACCCCCTCCACTGCTCACTCCACGTCCCATTTTCTATCTTTGACAGATTTCCCTGCAAATTGGAAGCCTCAAGAGGATATCTAATCTGGCACAACTATAACGGAAACATCATAAGATTTCTTTTGAATGAAAATGACATGTCAGATTAAATTGTCTGGATAGCTAGGTGCTAATGGCATACAGAGGGCTCAAGTTTAGATTAATTTCAGTGATCAAGCTATCCTAGTCACAGAGAATAGTTAAAGCAGTCGAGAACTAAATTCTAGAAGACAGTTTGACTGAAGATGAGCACAGAAACAATTATTGAACTTTGGTAAATGGTACTTCTAAATATGCTGCAAATTACTTCCTAATGAATACCAGAGGCATCTTCATGTCATAGCTAATAGATAACAATATTGAAATTGCATATAACAATCCAGTAATATAATTCAGTCCACCTGCATATTTAATCTTCACATGGTTCTCTACACATGCATGTAAATGGAATATTAATACTTGATCAAATATCACAGTGAATAAACAAATCTACTGGTAACTATTCCAGAAATCAAATTTCTATTCTGTCATATGGAGGGCTGAGCTTACTCATGGCAGACATTTTTTTTCCCATTGAAAGTTCTTCAGAATTCTCTGTTTTATTAGCTGGAGTGCACATATTATTATAAAGAAGAGAAAAAAATGCACATATTATTATAAAGAAGAGAAAACAGTTATCTACAAATACAGAGTAATATGAAAGTGAGAAAAAATGTATTAGCTGGTCAAGTTAAAAATGCTGCATAAGAAGATAGATGGCTGAAAGCACAAAATAAATTGCTTAACCAACTTATTATTATCTTCCAAGAACAACATTTGGTCAAATAGCATGACTGATTAGTTGTGGAAACTGAATGAGATCATGCTTAAAGTTAAGAAAATTCTATTGACTTGTTATCAATTACTTGACCAGAAAGGAGGAATTTCAGATTTGACTTCAGCAGCAATCTCAAAAATAACTTGTATGACAAGGGTTTAAGGGATCATGCTATTATGAGTTATCAAATGGGATTTGTGGCCTACATAATGGTCTTTAGCTAACAAGACTTTAGTGCACCAAACCAAACAATTTTAACAAAGAAACAATATCTCACAGACACACACAGAGCATGACATAGCGTGCTCCTTCATCAGCTGATTAAGATATTAAGATAAGCAGACAGGAGAGTGTCAGATATAGTATTGTTAAAAAGGAATTCAATATAACAAAATTGATATCTTGCATCTTTACTTATATATGGCAGGTCAGAACTTATCATATAAATGTAATCACAATCCAGGAAGTCACAGTTGACATTGCATCCAACATAAAGTGTTTCCTATTTGAGAGCAGGCTAAACTCGTTAAAATAAGCTACGACATTCAGAATCCAAGAAACCATCCGCTTCCTGAAGTTCATGTTACATAGCCTTTACAAGACCTGCAATCCTTGTCAGTCATGTGCAAGACACTGAAATCAAATATCATCCTACAAGCAAAACCAGTTTGAGATCAAAACCAGATCATCGTTTCAATCTACCCTTTCGATAAATACCATACAGCAGCCATTCCTCTCATAAATCACTAATAAATATATGTGCTCAATCTAATTCAAGATTTGCACGATTATAAACAGGACTATATCCATCACCAGATAGAATCAATACCACACAGCAGTCATTCCCCTAATAAGACACTAAGAATACATGACATCGATCAAAATCAAGACTTTGTACGAGTCTAAACATGACTATTCCTTTCACCAGATAGAATAATATATTATGTGATCTGGGGATTCATTCAGTATAAATCAATGTTGCCTTTGGTACATCAAAAGTTGCAACCTTTAGATCCATAAATCACAGCATCAATTAGACAAAATTACCAATAAATAAAACTAAAACTAGCACAATAAGTCACAAATCGTCGTTGCAACTCAACTCCATCCACTGTGACTTAAGTGCTAAACACACCAATTCTTGTGAATATGCAGCTAACTAAAGAAGATTACAGCAGGAAATATCAAATCCAGCTCAATTTGACCCCAAATTACATCTAGAGAGAGAATCTGAGATCTGCCATCAGGAAAACCAGAGATCGAACTCCCAATACTCGGAAGTAACATCCAAATAGAGAAAGTTTGTACCAAAAACAGCAGGAAACAACGCACAAGTATCGATCGATTGAGAGGCTACACAAAGCATCATGTAATGGCAAAAGGCACCGGCAACTCCCGGGAACCAGGGAAATCGAAACGATGGCAGATCAGATCTATGGTTAGGGTTTCATACCTTCCGGATCTCTAGGGGATCGGATCGGAGACGGGACTGAAACCTGAGAGTATGGCGAATTGGTAAGGGGGGAGAGGGAAACAGATTTAAAGCCGATCAAGAAAGAAAAAGAAACGAAGAGGACTAACAGAGACGAGACAACGCGAGGCGGGACCCGCAAGTTGGTGGCATAAACTCTTATCTCTACTCCAGTTCATTACGCGCACTTCTTACGCGCCGAGGTGGGAGCGGCACTTTTCCTCCTTTTTCTGTCTACCCCTCCGTCTTACCTGCACTATGATAAGACTAACGGTCAGGACCCACGGAATTCGCAGTCACAGCGTTGGTAGCGAACGTGTAATCCCTATAGTAGTGTAGAAACGTAACCGGCATCCAGCGGTGCGAGTAACAATCGTCCTTGCTTTGGGTACCTAACGGTGAGTGCGGTGAGGACCGAGCCCAAGACGGGGCCCACTTGGTTTGGTTAGGCGACACGCCAGCTGGAGCCCAACCGTCCCATACGACCCTATTTATTGCTCGTGTTAATTTTTTATGGAATTCGATGCGACAGAAATCGAAGAAAAATAAAAAAAAGCTAGAAAAATGCTAATATTCTATATCTCACTAAATAGTTCTAATAATCGAATTAATGTGAGCTCGAAGATATCAAAACACTGCAAGTATTATATAATATTATTTATGTAACCGATGATCTAATCAAAAATTATTTTTTGATCTTATTCATCATCTCCGATAGTTAAGAAGACATGTTTGATAGTCATTAATTGAATTTTTGGCCCGATTGATAAAAAAATTATATTTATGTACATATAATCTCATGCATTATAGTATATTTATACACGGATTTCTTATACAGCGGTATATTTTATGTCTTTAAATTGTAAAATGTTATGTTTGTAAAATCAATATACGGAGGAATTTGTCTGTCATTTCGTATTTGGTTGCGACATATACGTAAATCTGAAACCCATCGCGCTCTCGACTCGATCGCGTGGCGGTTTTGGCGCGGAGGCCGAAGCGAATCAATCGGATGATCTCCAAATAGGTACGAGGTATGGTCGAAACCCCAACGCTTATCCCCCATTTCAATGCTTTTCCACCTCTATCGATTTTTCTTCGATGATTCCTATTTATCTGGTGTTTTTTCCTTGATTATGATACGATCTACCTTGATTTGTTCCTGATCTTAGTGAAGAGAAGTACCGGAAGTAGTGGAATGGTTTGATGATTAATAGTGTTTCTGGGGCCATTTCATTTTTGTGATTGATTTAGTCTTATAGTTCTGTGTCGTGGTTTGTGAGGATGGAGACGCAGGGGGTTTCATTTGAGACGATCTTGTTGATTTTGGGAGGATAAATGGAGAATAACCTGTAGATAGTGATCGATATTGGAGGATTTCCTGTTAGATTGATGATTTCTATGTCGTAGCGATTGCGATTGTAAGAAATAGTACTCAGATGATATTTCCCTTCAAAAAAGTACTAAAATGACTCAGATTAGGTCCGAAATCACTTGATAGTCACAGTTTGGAACTTGAATTACTCCCTGATCTCTGCTTCTGAACGCTTGTAGTGTATACACGAGTGATTTCAGGCAATGCTGCTATAGTGCTTATGTAACCTGTACAATGTTAGTTCCCTCGTGCTCTTCATTCATTCTACTGTTCTACATCGTGTAATCTTCTATTGTTATCCTTCTGATCCATAATATATTATTTTACCGAGATCCAAGTGACCTGCAACTCTGAGGGAGACCTACACAAAGGTATATGTTAAACATAATTCAAATGCGAACTTAAGGGCGAACACTCTGAGGTACCCATCTCTCGTTTTGGTGAATGCGATACTTGTCACTGTTAGCTTACCACTTGTTTCAGCATGTATTTGTAGAGTATTTTGGTGGGCTATTACATGGGTTGGTGGGTTTAAAGCCCGTAATTCTTGTGAGGATGATAAGATGAGGAAAATGTGGGGAAAGAGCATATATTTGGTTCTTATATGGTTTCTTACACATCAATAGGATGCTTTAGTGCATTTGGCGGATAAATATTTGAGACAACTAAATGTATCTACTAATGATACATTATTGTTCATGTGAAGTTGCCTTGCTTGTATGCCGGGCCTGATTTCAAAGCATCCTTGTGTGCCTTGTTATGCACTCTCCTGTTTGCATAATATTCATTTACTAGCATTCTATACAAACTCTACGAAAGTTTCTCTTGGATTTTAGTCAATTCTCTAGTAAGGTATCAGTGTTCCTGTTTATATTTTAAAAAGCAATTGATTAAATTTTATGAGGGATAAGTAAACTTATCTTTTTTAAGATCTTTGAAGGGAAGCCTAAATTTTTTAAGTTAGATACGAAGGAATTCGATTATATTTAGTTGAGCCTAAATCAAAATTTTATTAAACTTGCTTGTGGACTGCCTTTCAAATTTCATACTCAAATCAATAGACTTTTCTGGCTACCCCAAAATTTTATTTCCTTATTTCTTGTGGAATTAGTCTTTTTCTGAGGTAGCAAAAGATTTAGAAGATGGGCACTCAAGCAAATGGCTATGTAATGAAAATTGCTACAGCAAGTACCCAAAGAAAAAAATAGAGATGCCATTGGAAATAATTAGTAAGGTAGGTTAGGTCCTTGTCATGTTGGTATTTCTAGCACTTTAATTTCCTCTGGACCATCTCAGTGTGGAAGATTAAGAATGCATCATCCACTTATTTTCTGAATATTAGCACCATTTCAAATAGCTTAATAACAATCGTTATCTTTGTCACATTTACAAAATCTAGAATAGAATAGTCACCCATTTGATTTTGCTAATCATGAACATTATTTGTTTTCTTCTTTAGTTGTTTTGTTTTAGCCTCATAGATATTTCTTCTTTTTGACTGCTTGTGGCCAAGTCGATTACAAGGGTCAGTAGTGCCACAAATCCATTGTGCGACCAGTAAGAAAGTGCATAGAGATGAAAAAGGAACTCCTTGCAGACATAACCTACATAAATTAAAATATACTAACCATTCAATTAACATAAAAGGGAGTTGTGATCACCTAATGAACTGGTATTAATGAATCACTACCTGCATGAAGAAATACATAAAGAAAGCTTACACCCAAAAGGAATCAAACCTTCTTTTTGTTGCCACTAAGCAACAAAAACTAGTGATCTGGGAGAATGTCTCTGGATGGATCCTTCAACCACCACAAAGTCCACATGACTGGTGGAACCTCATCCATCCATCAGAAAACTCTCACTTTCTCAAAAATCTGAACCCTGTCAAGTCTAGATGTGGACTCATACCCTCAGTAGAATCAAGGATGACAGCAAGAGAAGTGAAGGGAGAGAGGCCACTCCTGCCTTTGGAAGCATGCCCCCATGGCTGCCATCTATGCTGCTGGTAGTGCCTGAGGGTCCAAGTCCTCCCAGCACACTTGCAGTACTCCCTGTGGTGCCTGTGTTTGGGGTGAAGGTGGTAGGAGTTGTGGAGCTTGGGGTGGTGGTGCTTGTGCTTGTAGGAGTGCTTGATGTTCCTGTAGCACTGACACAGAGAAAAAAAGGAATGGAAGAGAAACAATGTCTGGATCAAAAGAACAACAAGCACTATAAATCTAGCACATAAAGGCATGCTAAATCAATAAAATCTTTGCATAAGATCTTGGGACTGTAGTTCTCCACTTTCACCATAAACTGAAAAGCAATAAAACAATTCCTGCCTTAAAAGAAAAACACCAATTACTTATAAATGATCAGATGCCAGAGGAATTATGCAAAAGCAAGAGATTTATTTGGTAAATCAAACAAGAGAATAATATGATGAATTAGATTCTGTTCCATAGCCTCAATAGATAGGTGGAGAGGATTTAAAAAGTCACAGAAGATGGTTCATTATTCCATTGTGATAAGATTGGGTGGATGAATGGAAAAGCTAAAGATGGGTGGCAAGGAAAAGAACCAAAAAGAAAGCCACACCTTTTGACTCCTCCAACCATCAAATATTTAAAGGACAATTTTACATTTCTCTGGACTTAACAACAACAAGCAAAGTAAAACTCTTTTGTACTTAAAAGCAGGTGTTAAAATTCTTTGAGAAAATAATAGCAATCTTTTGTACCAAATTCAAGAGGAAGTACCTGGGAGTTGCAGGATATGTGCAACCATTTCCCCCTGCAAAATCAAAGACAATGTGGATTTCTCCTCTTCAAGTGGCAAACAATAATGTAAACAATATGTATCATAGGGGAGATTTAATCACCTGGATCTGTGGAGGTAAGCATGGTTGTGCTTGCAAAGTCACAGGCTCCTTGGGCCTGACCCTTCCTCTGGTAGTAGCTATTAGCAGCAAAAGAGCAATGAGCAAGCACTGTGTTGGGGTTGTAGCATGCCCCATTTTGTTGGATGGGTGTGCAGTCTGCCCCACCTCCACAAGCATAGTCTAGTGCCTTTTGCAGAGCAGTGTTACTAGCATCAGACCGGCAGACACACCAAGCAGCATCTTCCACAAGAAATAAAGAGTTGACAAAGTAGATTTCAGTTCATGTATTGGGTTGCAAATGACCAGAGGGACTGACCATAAACACCAAATGAAGTT
This sequence comes from Musa acuminata AAA Group, assembly GCF_036884655.1. NCBI lineage: Eukaryota > Viridiplantae > Streptophyta > Magnoliopsida > Zingiberales > Musaceae > Musa > Musa acuminata. The sequence goes on along the minus strand of NC_088342.1, from coordinate 6,404,237 downwards.
GTACAGGCAAGGAAATTAGATTTGGCCTAAGAGGAGAAGAGTCGAGAAGAAACAAGTTGTGACTATAACAACCTTAACTAATTAACCAATCTAATAGAAGAGTATTATAAGATGGAAAGAAAAACATCATTCTGCCATTCGATTCATATGAGACCATAAACGTAAAAAACAGACAACAAAAAAGGGAGCAAGATATCAACGAAGCAGAATCCTAAAGCTGACCTGAACCACCAAAGATTGTGATTGTGATTACGAGGAACAGGAAAACAGCAGCCATTACTGTGGAGAACGAAGCAAGGGATTTGCAAAAAAGCAATGAGCTTATGAGCACTCCAGAGAGTATCACCAAGCTCAGAGAGAGAGAGAGAGAGATGATAGTTTTTGAACGAGTGACGGTGGCGTCCTTGCTTGGGATGGTAGATGGAAGTATTTATTTACCTGTCACAATTATTTACTATTCTGCCTCTTCTATGCGATTGTGTACTTTTGTCAGTTGGGCTATATGTTTTAGATTTTGGTTGTAGCATGGCCGTATGAAAGATAGTAAACCCAGGTTGGGGCTTGCGTTAGGTTTAAACCGCTACAAGGCATTGGATGTGAGGTCAGGGTAAGCCTAGTGTTGTGCTGTCAATGTGAGCTGAACAGTACACATCATATGTGGTTTGGCATCAGAATTTGGAGTTTGCAGCTGCTCTAGGTAGGTAAGCTCATCTTTTTTTTCTGCTCAAATGTGACGCCTGTCCTACTTTCTAGATTATTCTTGTTCTTCTGGAACAAACAATACTTTATTAAGAGAAAAGTAAGACAGGTTGATTAAGTTTAATGGTGCAATGAGAGATAAAGGGAGACACTCGTTTTACAATACTTTATAAAGAGAACTAATTTCTCTTTAATTTAATTAGAGATGTCTTGTATAAAACTCAATAGCTAAAAAAATATTCATATGGATGACTGCCATTAGTTCTGAAATACACTTGTTTTATTGTTGAACGAAGAAGATTTTTTTTTTTTTTTGCAGAAAACAACTTGCAGAAGGTTATTATATGTCGTGAAAATTCTGAGTAACTAAAGTTGGAACTTATCACACTAGACATATTGTAAGCAAATCAGTATCCAGCTTCTAGCATAGTTGTAAACTCCTCTTTCTTTGATTCCAGTACAATGTAGCATTCAAACTTATCTAGCTTATTTACATGGCTGTGAATCCTTTTGCATGCTGTTTTGTGCCTTTGCAGGCCTGACTTGTTTCTCATTTGGAGCACAAGACTCATGATTCAAAAAAGGAAATGCACATTTTTGTCGGTCAGTTGTTGCCTTGTTGGGTTATTCTAGTCACTGCTTTACTACTGCTTACTTTTACCCCAACCAACCTTAGTCAAAACATGGGAAACAATTTCTTGCATATGTAGAAATGGTTTTAAATTCACATATAAGGAGGAGGGGAATTGAGGCAGAAGGTGATGGTGAAACCTTGGATTAAAGTTGTTATTCATATGAGAGATACTAATTAGGACTTGGATAAAGATGAAGCTCATAGGCCTAGTGATTTAGCCCGAGATAACAACAATTTCTTGCATCTCTAGAAATGGTTTTAAATTCACATATAAGGAGGAGGGGAATTGAGGCAGAAGGTGATGGTGAAACCTTGGATTAAAGTTGTTATTCATATAAGAGATACTAATTAGGACTTGGATAAAGATGAAGCTCATATGCCTAGTGATTTAGCCCGAGATAACAACAAAAGATGGTAGATACATGAGTTTCGCGGAATTAGATTGGCATAGTTACATGTAAATACTAAGTGTTCATCAATTTGACTTGGTGAAATTGATTGATTCGACGTGATTTCTATTTTGACTGTTGTCATAATCCGAAATAAAAGAGTCATTGGGTATTTAGTAGTTTGACAAATGAGAAATTTTTTCAAACGTGTCTCTTATCTTACTTTAATTTGAGTGCAAAAAGATGTTTGCATCGTGCTTTTTGCAAAAGATTTTTGTTTGGGGTTTATGTGATAGAATCATATAAATGATCATTAGGGGCATCGATTGGATTCCATGCATCATGTCATTAGGAGACAATAATACTCGTATCACATAGTGATAATATTCTTAAATTATTCTTAACCTTATTTTAGTACAATTTTTTTTTTCTTTCAATGACATGATCTACCGCTGTAACTATTTTTATGAATCTATTTAGGATAAAGGAATTACTACATGGCATATTTATAGTCGTTTACGGATAAAACTATTAGTATCTCATCTTCTAGGCATATGATCGTAGAGTATATCTCTCTTTTATGCATATCAAGATTTAAATCCCATAATACGTTGCACGTTTTTTTATCTTTCTAAAAAGATTGATTACTTTTCACATAATAGACGCATTCTACTTATAATTGGGCATAAATTACATGTATGCTACTTATAATTTAGCATGAATTTTAAATTGTTACAGCCTGATAAGATCCGAGTATCACTAGTGCGAACTTCGAGTATCGCTGATAGGATGTGAGCATTATTCTATGATTTTGTCCCTTCCCACGTTTGCTTCGATGATAAGCATAAAAATATAAAAAATAATATTTTGAATATTTTTTTTTAATAAAATAGGATTTTTAAGGTAAAATTAATCATATGGAAATAGTTTAATATTTTAAATTTTAAATTTTAAATTTGGATTGTCATAATCTTCCCATGGCGATGCTTTCTTTCAGTATGGACAAATCTATCAAAAGTACCAAGTTTTTACTTTTTCTCGTCGACTGAAGTGTTCTTTTTTTTTATTTATTTCTGTAGAGTATTTTTTATTTTCTAAGAAATAAAATTATCCTTAACCTATGCCTCATTAGTTGTCGCCTTCATCTCGTCACCCCGTCATGATCATTTTCATTCCTCGTCGTTACTCATTGCCTTTACCCCACCACCCTTTGTCCATAACTACTGATGTGCTTCTGTAGTTTTCGAATCTCACACATATTGAATTACAACTAGCATATCAAAAGAAGTAAAAATAATATGTATATCTATCCTTATTTCATGATATAATTTGTTATGTATATGCTTCATAAATATGATAAATGACATGCTCATATTTTTAACTTTTAAGATTAAAATACATGTTTTTCAAAAATATCATTCACACTATTCTATGTAATGTTGATTCAGCATGCATAAACGTCAATGTTTACATTAAATATAGCACAGCAAGCTCATGCTAACGGACTTGAATATGAAGTTAAGTTATTGTAATAAGCATGCGTATTGTTGTAATAAGCATGCATATTGTAATAAGCGGACTTGAAACGTTTTATATATATATATATATATATATATATATATATATATATATATATATATATATGATGCATGCTCATATGATAAAGCTATAAAATCTTATACTTATTGAGTAATTACTCACTATAAACTCTATTTTGTAGGTAAGGATACTAACATCCTATCCAAGTAATTGGACAGGGAAATGAGCACGTGTTACTTAGGTCGGGAAATTAGCACGTGCAAATCCATACTGCGTAGATATAGATGATGACATGTGGACATTTCGTGTATAAAAATATAAAAATTAGTTAGACATTATGTTTTGATTCCATTGGTTAAATATTTTGAATTATATACATGTGTTAAAAATACTTTATACAAAAAAAACCCTATCATTTTATTAAGTAATTAGCATGTCTTACATGTAGGATATAGGTAAAATTAAGAGTAGGATGTTATAGCCTCGCCCTCATCCATCATTGATGACGCACCTCCACCTCGCCGTCAGGAAAGATACATAAGGGAGGAGACAAATGACATGGATGTTAATGTAGAGAAGAGAACAAATGATAACGGGAGAGAGCAAGGGAAGGAAATGAACACAACAAGGCCAGGGTGATGCTAGAGAAAAAAAAATCATCCTCCTCGTTATGGGAAGAGACGATGAGCTCTTTCAAAGTAGGAGGGCAAGGATGGCTGACAAGGATGAGGACCCAATCAGCGAACGAGGGCATGACGACAACAACGAACGAGAATGAGAGTATGCTCAAAGGCAGCAAACGAGGACAAGGAAGGAAACGATGAACGAGAGTGCGACATCAACGACGGACGTGTGATGGAGGCGACGGGACGATGAGATGAAGATGAATACCGACACAATAAAAGCCAAGAGTTAATATCATCTTTTAAAAAATAAAAAATGTTCCAGCTCCATTGAAATAAACAAATAACGAGACACTTGAGTGAAAACTTATCCTTCAGCTATGGGATGCCGGCAACTTGTTGAAGAACGATTGAAATCGAGCCAAAAGCGGAGTAACATCCCAAATACAAATATTATATATATATAAAAAAAAAAGTCGCCACCAAAACATCCATTGAAGAGATGCATCAGTTCAAACCTCCAAAAGGTAACCTAATTAAGTAAGACACGGCAAGAAACTGAGACCATGGCGGGAGTCATCAACACCAAGAAAACGATGACATATTCTCGAGACAAAACGACACAGCCACCTCGGCCAACACACACACCGGTTAGAATACAACAACGGCCAGCAGAGAAGTGGCAAGCAAAAAAGGAAAGGTGAAACACCGGTTAGAAGACAACGGCTGGTAGAGACGTCAGAAGTGGCGAGCAAAAAGGAAAGGTGATACCGGCAGTGGCGTGAAAAGAGGAGACACGGCGGCGTCGTCACGTCGCATGAGAAACGGCAGAACACCAATGCTTCGCGAATGCACATCTCTAGGGTGGGTGGGTGGGTGGGTGGAGGCAATTACGAAGCATCCCGTAGGCCATATGATGTACGCATTCCACCGTACAGCTACTATATGGCACCTGCACAAAACAAAGAGGCTTTAATAAATATGTATAGATATATGCCGGGCTTTGCCAACCAATAACCATGCAGGGGGGCCGAGAGCACAAACACTGAGGCTTACCGTCGCTGGAAAAGAGGAACCAATTAATGATCATCACCGCTGGAGATCATGAGGCTGCCGGAGACCATGATCCATCTTCACTGGAGAAAGATGAACTCTCCATCTTGAAAAATATGATGGGAGACCCTAATCTTCTTTAATCATCATCAATATACACAAAAGACCTAACCCTAAAAGGAGTGGAACGAGGCAGATCTCCTTAGAGGAAAATTTACTTTTCACCCTGGTATTCATGTGTCTGTGTGTGCTTTGGCATCAAAGATATGAAGGGCAGGGGTTGACAAACACTGGGGGAGAGGGATTGTGATTGCAAGAGCGAAAAATGGATGATCGATGAATTGATGCTCTACAGTGAGATACAGAGAGCAGCATCAGGAAAATTTTCAGGCTTGGAATGTGCAGTGACATATCGCTGTGGTAATGTTCTGCGAGGTGCAGCCTCAGAGGCAGAAGAGCCCCCAACTCCACTGGTCTGGCTTCGGCCGTGGAACTTGACTAAACGGTTCACGATGGAGAACCTCTCCAACTCCTGGCACTCCAGTCGCACATCCAATGTTGAGCCCTTCTTGTACAATCTGAAACACCATGAGAATCAACCAAAAAGAAAAATATTAGGAAAAGATTGTCTTGAAAAAGTAATGAAAGATAAGACTAAATCAACTAAACCAGCTAGTAATTGTTGACAAACTGCTAAGGTCAGCTGAAAATCGTTCAAGGTTTTGCCTTTTTCAGCCCCAGAAAGATGAAGACAATAGCAGAACCTAATAGGTTGTACCGATCCACTCTTGTGGCCAAAGATTATTGTTTACTATGAGAAAAGAACAATACATCCAGAGACCTTTCTGCGCAAAGGCGATTTTGGATACCTTATGACTCATTGATGATTGATCAAAAATGGAAAAGAAATCAATGGATTTTCCTATTATTTCTAAATGACAACTCACTTCAGAAAATTTGAATTGGAATCAAACCCACAGATAAGACCACCATAATCAGATTATCAGGCACCTAACACCTTCAACATCAGATTGCCAATAATAAGTTATGGCCAATTGTGTACTAAGTGTCAAACAAGTCCCATGGAACTGATTAAACCTAACCAGATCCGACCTTTTCTACCTGAACTTCAAAAGCTAATGGAGACCCTAAAATAGGGGCTATTAACCCTCCTATCAGATATGAATATTAGATTGGAACCGGAAGCTAGCTCGGCACACATGAATGCACCAATCCAGAACAGACCAGCAAGGGCAATGGACCAAGGGAACATGCCCATGACAAGCCAGAAAAGACCAACAAGGGAATTGGACCAAGCCAGCAAAATGTCAACATGCCTTCACACTGCATAAATTGTTGTCTGCAATATTGCATGACCACGATAAAATACAACTAGCATGGACTTACAATAAAATGCAACCAGCATGGATCAGCAGGATAAGATAGAACCAATGAGAACGGACACTAGTCAAACTTCCATGAAGAATTTAACACAATATAACCAATTTCTCAAGCCTACCACTCATTTTCTGCTGTCTTCATAACAAATCCAGTCATATTCTATTATTAGAGATCCTAATCCTAATCAGTAGAGAAAAATAGAAGCAAAAGGAGCAGGGGAAAGAGAAAGGAGAAAGAAGACGAAGAGAATTGGAAATAGGAAGAATCAGAAGAGAGGAGACCAAAGAGGAAGAAAAAACTAATTTTCTGAGTGTCAATAGTTGTTTGCCAATAGAGAAGAGATGCCTACTGATCATCTCCACTACAGGAAAGAGTTGAAGTGAGACAGGAAAAGAGAAGAGGATAATTAGCGATGGAATTTAGCTAGAAAGTGCATACAGTTTACCTTTCAATGGTGGGCGAGGAACGTGTCAGTCTATCTTAAAGCCAATTAATGAAGTGCCATGATTAAGAAACTTATTTTTTTGTTGTCATGGCAAGGATTAAGAGGTCGGAAATGTTTACATGCAAGAGTGCATAAGCTTGACTTGAATAGCAAATACAACTTTTCAATACAGGCCATGCTTGAATAATTGTCTACTTTATGTCATGTAATACTGAAGTTTGATTTAGCCAACAACACTAGTCTCTTCCCTCTATTTTCATTTGAGAAGTCTATTCTCCTCAAATTGAAAAACACCAGGATTGAAAGAATCATATTAATTTGGTATCAGGACATGGCGATAAACTATGACTTCCACAGTGAACCATGCAACCACATCTTCTAGACGTTCAGTGATAAGTTTGCCATTTTAGCAACTAGTCTAATAAATAGGTTGGTGCAAATTGCAAAATTCAATGTCACAATGTAGAGGAAATTGAGAATAAGATTGATGGAATCTTGCAAAATGCAGCAACTTCCCACCACCACCATCCTCTGTCAATCACTCTCCAGCTTCCTACAATGTCAGCCAAGCAAACCATCCCTTTAAGACCATAATTTCAACTAATTATGAGATAGGACCACAAACCACAATTGTGATGTTTTCCTTATAACCGAGCACCAAACAACAACTCAACTCTTTGATGATTATCCCATCAACCTCTCCCAGTTTTGAAGGTCATTTGGATATCAAAAGCAGCCCTAGAATTAACTAGAAAGATGAGCAACCGCATGCTGAAAAATTCTTCTGTTGAAACTCACTGTTCAGTCCTAGATCAGCAATCTTACAGGTCAGCTCTGCCATGAGCTCTTCAGCAGCTGAAATGGACCAGGTTGTGAGACGTCAACCTCATGGCTTAATAAACACTTCACCCTTAAATTTTCTGTACTTCTTCTAGTTTTACTAATTCTCATGTTATTTCCTTGAGGAATCAAAAGGAAAATGTCACAATGCTAATGGGAATACTCCGACGCTAGGGGTTTTTTTTTCTGCCAATCTTGGGAAAGCAATGTAGATGGGTCATATCCAATGCGATCTAAGAGTCTCGTCCACTTGATGGGCAACCCAAATTAGGAGGGGTTAACCCTAAAAAATAGTAACTATCCCCATCTCAACCTAACCTGACCCAACTCAATCCTAGTTCTAATCTAAATTGGACAATATATGACAATCATATTTCTTACAATTGGTATTTCAGTTAACATAGTAGGCAAACATAGACAATTTGAATTAATTTTTTAGTCATTCTAATGGACATTATTATAGCAAGATAGAGGCTGTAGGCATGAATCATTTCTCATTGTAACTGATGTTAAAGTGAGGCTTATGAAAATCTGCATGCCCACAGTGATGGATGACAAAGGCAAATAGGACATTGAAAAATCAAATACCAGTAAAACAGTCAAATTTTAAACACGGGCTAGTACCTGTATTGCGGAGATTGACATGCAAAAGAAAACAAACAATGCCAAAAAATACATCCATAAATATTAAGCAAGTACAAAGTAACATCATTGAGTCATAATGACAAATTCGTATATGAAAAGTGCATCAATAAAAAAAAAGGGGAGAATTTTCGCAAGGACCATCTACTGATGAAAGTACCTTGAGAATTCACTTTCAAGCTTCTTGGATCTTCCATTGAATTCTTCCACAATTTTTGAGAAAATATGATCCCTTAACTCAAAAGACTTTACCTTGTTTATTGCCCTTGAAAAATAAAATATGTTTTAGAAGGGATCTAGCAAAGAAATAGAAAGCAACAAGAATCCATATGACATGCGTAATAAAGTGTAACGATATTGTGAAATAAAATCCTCAGGTGTCTTAAGGAAAAAAACTTACAAATTTACATCTGCACAAGCATCTCTTTCAAATGAAGAGATTTGGCTGCATGCATCTGCGAGAGTTGATTTAGCAACATAGTAGGTCGACCTTTCATAAGCTAAAGTTGCCTCTCCATTAATTATGGCAGGTGGTACAGCGGGTAAGAGTTGTTGGATCATCTGAGTTGTCAGGATTAGTCGTCTTCGTGGTTGAAAATTTGATGGGCCATCCTCTATACTTTCAGCGTCATCAGCAACCTAGTATCAGAAAAGGCCCATAAAGTTTCCACCAAATGGAGACAGAATATAGAACAAAAGACAAAATAGCAAGGAAAGAAAATCAACAAACCTTCTCAATCAACCGATTGACAGCCTGAGCCCAAGCCAACTCAGTGATGCTGTAGATAATTCAAAACTTTAGTTTTGACAAAAGATTCAAAGCTGGAGGTTTCATTACTTGCAAGATATGAAGTATGAAACTATAATAATCTCTAGATGCAAAGAGTATTTATTTTGGTATTTATAGCATAGTCTAAAATTCATCAAAGTTTTATTGAGAATCAGCACCTGGTGCTTTGCAACCTTCGTAAACCTTGTGATATCTCCTTATGCCATGGAAGGAGCTTTGAAGTTGCACTTTTACGCTTCTTTGACCTTAGACCTACACTGTGATCCATGACGGTGGAAGGCAGTGAAAAGGCAGATGATTCATTGGCAGCCATAGCAGAGGCTAATGTACTTTGCTTCATGCTACCAAACTTACTGCTATCGGTTATTTGCTCAACTATAGGACTGCTTTCCATGCTTCCACAAAAATGGTCACGATCATGTTTAGCAATTGCCATATCATTTTTATAGGTCATATACTTTTCAAACAAAGACAAAGTCATTTGAGGACTACTCCTATAGTGTTCATTTCCACTAATTAAACTAGCTGAGGAGCTTGTATCAGGAGAGTGCATGTGGTCATGAAGATCATGATGTTCAGCAACAGAAGATATCTGTGTATGTCTCTTATTGTCCTTTAAAGCAAAGCTTAATGTTTTGACATCTGATGGGAATGAACTTTGTTTACCATCAGCAGGAACTCTGAAGAGTTCATTTTGCCTATGAACAAATATCTGACCTGCACTTTGCTCCATGTTAGAAGCATTAGAACTGATACCAGCTCCTTTCAACCTCTTTCCCAATGTCATGCCTGAATCAGAATCAGCATCTTTTATGGCTTGCATTTGATGCAGTAGCGAGTAATTTTGCTGTTGAGAGTCTGAAGGTACTGAAATGTGTGCAGGGAAACAAACATCACCTCTACAAGGAGCAGTATTTGTAACTGGAAAATCGACCACCTGGGGGTGAAAACCTGAACTTTCTCCACTTTTTTCCTTGTCAATATCCTGATGATGCTGGACCAAAGATGGAATAGAGACATTAGAATCTCTACAAAAAAAACTACTTATTGGTTCTAGGCCTTGGGGTGTCGTAGCTGAAAGAGCACCATCAGCATTCTCAGCATGTTTGGGTTTGAAGGAATTTCCTATAGTTTGATGGTCTCTGTCCTGTGAATTAATAAAACTAGAACCAACTTCAGTGGGAGCATTTTCTTCCTGATTTCCTCGACTATCTGCCATTTGCAGACCCCACGAACTTACATCCCTGCCATGATTTATTATTGATTGAAGTATGTTTGAAGCAACCCTGTGAGGCTGGAGACCAGCTAAACGTTGTTGAGCTGATAAATTTGCCCACACATGATGCAACATCTTTGAGAAGCCAGCTTGCTGAGACATGCCTGATATATTAGACAGTGAACCAGATCTTGTTTCGACAACAGGGGAATGTTGGCCTGAACTTTTAACAAGAGAAGACACAGCACCTGTTGCCTTTGTATGAGTCATCTCTTGTGGATAAGCAGATTCATGAGTATCAGAAGTTGGAACAGCCAAGGAAGGTGGAACTGTACCAGCTAGAATAGGCAATGATATCTGAACAGATTGATCAGCTGCATCTCCATTATGGGCTACAGGCGGCTCTCTAAGGACCATACTATTCCTAACAAGTATGCTTGCATTAGCTTGATTACCAAGATAATTACTAATAGTTTCATCTAATGCTTCATGACCACCAGAATTCATTACAAGTTTATCTTGCTGCTGCTCAAGCAGATATTTGATACCAGGGGGGCACTGCTCCTGCTTTCCCTGCAGCTGATCTCCAACATAAGGAAAATCAGAGGGAATAACAGGCAACATTTTCTTTTGGTCTAAGCCTGAGGTTCCCTTGTGTTCTTGTCCAGATACATTGGATGTATTGATCCAATTTTCTACTTGATATGATTCATGAGGAAGAGATCCCACTGTAGGAGTTGACAGCAATTGATCTTGATCTCCTGCCTCCTTGCCAAGTGGCTGCCTGTAATTAATGGTCTGAGGGGACACCTCAAAATTTGGAAGTGGTACACTTTGAGATGATGTGGAAAAGTGCAACCCAAAACCATGCACTGTAGAAGGTTGACTAAAGTGAGGGCGAGAAGCAGTGACAACAGCAGCAGCTTGTGCAGGTACGACAGGTGTGATGATCTCATTGTCATCCCTTGACTGGTCAACCTTGTGAAGAAGCTCAAACATATTTTGACTGCAAGAGATCAATATAGTTCAAGCACACAAATAAGATGGCAGCCATGTTGATGCCAAATTCAGAAATTCTCTAATCATTAATCATGGTAATGATAAGATCACAAATCTTAGATATATGATGCAAAAAGCATGGAAAGGAGGACCATGTAACCCTATCTGATATGGGCTGTATACATGTCCAAGTTGTAGTAGTAGATAAAACCTCGTAACCATATCTAATGTTCTTTGGGGTGAATCAGATCAGAATTACACTCAATATCTTATTGTATTTATGGATTTATTGCAGAAATTTCAACATAGTTCTTGCTGACAAAGATGCTCATGTAGGTTGATTTAGACCCTTTAACTTGAAATAATAAATTGATTGGATCTTATATGAGTCAAAGAAAAAGTCAAATAATAAGATGATATGCATCTACAAAAGCCCCAATTTCTCAAATTACAAAGAGATTCCTATAATCAGAAGGATCATTAAAATGGAGCTCAACAAACTAAAGCAAAAACATACCTAAATTGAGAAATCCTTTTGTTCTCAAAAGATTGTGCAGCTATTACATCAAAAGAAACATTTGAGGCATGGATGCTGTCTCTAGGCTGTAGTTCTTTTGTTCCATTAGCAATTCTCTACAAATTAGTACAAAACTTTTTGTTAATACAGGAGCACCATTAAAACCTTGAAATATATAGAAAATAAAAGAGTGGATGGTCAGACAAGAATGATGACCAAAGTGAAAAAATAAAACTTCATTTACCTTTACAACATCCATGGGTTTGTTCAAAACATCATGGTTTTCAAACTGTGAGTTTCCAACATATTTTGTCACTGCACTTTTTACTCCTTGAAACACTACATCTGCCAGTCCTTGAAATTTTGGTGGATGACTTGGAGGGATAAAATATCTCTCACTCTTTTCCCCAGATAGAGTCGAATGCTTTTGGCTCCCAATAAAAGATCTTTGGCAATCAATCAATGCTGGATTCTCCTCTGCAGCAACTATATAGTTGGTATCTTGGCCATGGTTTAACTGGCTTGAACTATAGCCTTTGCCTGAAAAAAAATCTAGATGTTCATTTTTTCTGTCGTAGGTATTGGCCAATCTTTTGTTTGTGCTATTAATTGATGTTTCCCAAGTTTGCAGTTTCCTGCTTGGCTGATTCTGGCTACTTCCCATATTTTCATTACCTTGAGAATTTCCACATATATCATGGATGATTTTTTTCTCAGAAACAACTTGGTATCTATCGATTCCTTGCTGATTCATTTCCTGAGTTAAATTTAAGACATTTGAAGTTGTTGCAAACCTGGAGTTATCGTTTAAAGAACCCTCAGTCTGCATGTGTGAATTAGCAAGATTAGATTTTAATGGCTGTATCTCACAATTTGGATTAACATGACTGGCTCCCAGCTTCCACACATTGTCATCAGTACCATGTATAAGTGAAGTACCATCTCCATCGGGCGCCACAAGAGAACTAGTACTTGAACCATTTGGCCCATAACTGTGCTGCCTATTGGCAGTGGAAAAATATATGTTTTCTGGCTGATTCCAAACCCCCGCTATATTCTGTGACTTAAACTGCGCATCTGCAGAACTGTTTTCCGTCGGGTCATAAGTGTGCTCTGTCCATATTCGATTAGTTACTGGCATTTGTAATTGAAGACCACTTTCCAAGTATTGTTTTTGCTCCTGATTTTGAAGAAACTGTATTTTGTCTTCAGTAGATAGCTGAAAGGACACAATAGGAACTTTTGCTGGTACCCCATTGTTGTTGCCATGTGAAGACTTAAAAGTATGTTGAAAATTAGGAACAGTATTCAAATTTGGGTCCCCACCAGCATCATAAGTCTGGGAAGGAAGTCTTGAAGTCGAGAAAGATGCACTCTGCAAGCTGCTCTCGTTCCAAGCAGCCAGCTGCCTAACAGTGCCATCAAATACATTTGAATGCATTAGCATCGGCTGTTCTGCTTTCTGGAAATTTAAGCCACTCCATTCTTCGTGGACCACCTGATCACTGCTAGAAGCTTGTACAGCTTCTTGCATAAGAGCACTCCAGCTCCCACTCTGGATAGAAGGGAATGCACCAAGATATTCACTCTGTGAAGGATGGCCATGTGGGTATCCTCCTATAAAAGAGTTAAAACTCCCTCCATTGGAAGCTCCCCAATTGTCATCATCATTGGTACCAAACAAGATCTTCTCTTCTGTAGGGTCTAGACTACTCACACCAGTGGAAGTCCCCACATGAACTGGAGGTTTCTCTTGTAAGTTACCTGACCAAACATTTTGTACCTGACCACCAGGAAATTCCTGAATTTGAAGACTATCTTGCATATGATTTACTTGCTGATAATTTCCTGATGTAACATCACTACTAAAAATTTGCATGGTATCGTTTCCCAGAACACCTTCCCCTTGGAAGTTATTTGTTGTAACTGAAATTGTATCCTGTGAGTAGTCTTGTTCAGGGAAGCAATGATCAGTTTGGAAATTGTTTGATGGATCAGATACCTTTTCTGTCTGGAAGCATGCTGCCTTTGTCATCAAATTTGTACCATCATTAGACATCCCAAATAATTGAGAACATTGATTTACAAAGGGATCTTGATTTGCAAAGGGTCTGTTGCCGGACGCAGGCATGCCATGCAAAGACTGATCAAGCTGCTGTGGCATGAACCCCATCGATCGCAGTGCTTGACTATGGTTATCTGGAAGTATGTGACCATTTGAAAGATCACACATGGCAAGTGAGACACTTGCCTGTGTGCAGTTCATGTTGCCAGAAAATAGCATTTGAGAGTTATTAGGCATCATGGACATACCCCTAACTGAATTACTGGGCCACATATTGTTTGATGTATCATTCGCAGACACTTCATTCATCACTCTAGGTAAATGAGCTGCTGATTTTGCCGAAACAGACAAGTGGCTAAGTAAACTCTGCTGTCTTGCTTCCTGATCTAGTTGTTGACATTGTTGATGTCTCTGAAGCTCTAGCATCTTATTGTACATCAATTGCTGTTGCCACAGATCCATATTGTTAAAGCTGGGGTGCTCTCTTGAATGGGTTTGTGACATTCCAAGTAAGCGGTTCCTATCAGGAAATCCTGACTATCAGAAAGATCTAACAGCCACTCAGCAACCTCTTTAGTTCTTCTGAATGATTGAACTAAAAATAAATTCCCTGCTTTAACCAAAACTAAGCTCTGGGTAGTAACACATAACTGTAAAATCTACAAAATGATTTACATATTGAGCTAGATAAGTCAAAGCTTCCAAAATGAGAAAAGGACCATTCCTCAAAGCCATCTTCCTCCAAACATTTTCACATGAAGCAGATGAATGTGAAACTATAAATTTAATGAGCTATACGTATGAGCTGCTAGATATTTTTTTATCTGAGGATTGATTGCTACTGCTTTCAAAGTTGAGATGCTCTTTCGGAAAATGATTTAATGAAGCAAGCTCATAAGAACACTAAGAAATGCATCGCTAAGCACAAATAAGTTCAAAATTCTGAACTAGAATTCCATCAAATGCCAACCAAGGTACAATGTTTATGGTTGTCCAACTTGCAATTCATGAATGTTTAAAGACTATGGCACAAATTTTATTTACATATTAAATTGTGAATTTTCTTAGAAACTTTCTGGCAAAGTATCCACCGATCATGCTTGATAATTCAGTTTTCTTACATGATAAGCAAGCGCAACATCTTCCTTGCACAAAAAGTTTTTTGCTTATTAATGGTAATGAACCAATTTCAATCATAAAAGCTAAGAAGATATAGAATAACAGGCAAATAAATAAACCACTTAATTTTATATGATGTGGTAACCACTTCTTAAAGATCACATTTTATTACATGTCCAAAGGAAACACTAATAATTTATTGAACAAGAGAAGTCAGAAAGAATAAGTACTATTGTGTGACAAAGACTCCCCATATGAACACTAGAGTATACCAGAAGCAAATTAGTGAAGTTTCAAAACTCACTTGCTATAGTAGAAAGGGAGAAGGTAGAAGGCAAGAAGCAGTCGCACTTAAAGTTTCCCTTATTCCTTTTCTGAAGAATGTAACAGTTTGCAGTGATCTCAAGAAAGTACCCCCAACAGTATTTGTGAATCAAGAATAACTGCACATCAGCAAGAGGGACTTAACATTGTCAAAATAATATCACACCAATCGTGAAGATTTGTGCCTCACATTATCTCTGAAAATGTAATTCGGATGTTCTTCCAACAGTATTTGTCGATCAACAATAACAGGGCAGAAGCAACTTATAAATGCAGAGCAACAACGAAAATTAGATACAAACTTCAAGTTTTTTAACAAAAATAATCAACAAGTTTAAAATGAAAGAGCATGACCATCTGCCAAGGGTTTCCTTTTCTAATTGGTGCAGAAGGCTCGTTCCTGGAGTCTAACAAGAGAGTAATTAGTTATCCAGCAAAATGACCATGTTAAATATCAGCTCTCCTGACATGTGAGTACGTTATTTCTGAATACGACTTAAATATAGCTCGGCCACATATTGACAGGAAACAATAAGGCAAAGCACGATAAGCTAAAATAAATACAATTTTGAGCAGCACAGTTGTTTAATGCGCTCAAAATCAAACTCAAAAGGAACCGTACATAATCTGCCACTCCTCCATTCTCGTGCAAAACAGTCCAAGAGAGGAACACACCCCTAGAAAACACGTCATTACCCAAGAAAATGGACTCAGAAAAGGTTCCTTTCTGCTATATTCCTGCTCCTCATTTGCGAAAACCATGACAAAAGGGGGCAAACAAGCGCTCCCAAAACCTAGCGCTGCACCCGCTTATGCCCACCGCGACGACGCCCCAACTCAAGACCCACCTCTGACGAGTCTACGGAGCACAATTCCAGCACCCCCGCCACTAGCCGTCACCAAATCGATAGCAAATGCGCAGAATTTCCAATCAAAGACCCAATAAAACCCAAGAAAGCACCAACAACCAAGTAAACAGCGATAATCCAGTAAAAGCAACAACGGGACACGAAGCGAGACAGCAGATTAACGATCAAGGGAGGATTTCGGAGGCGGCGGACAGGCAAAGGGTAGACTTACGTGAAGGGTTGGACGGCGCAAAGCGCTGCAGGGATTAGGAGGCTTCCTCGCGCTGCTCTACTCCGTGTCCCTCGTCGTCTGTGGTGTGCTTGGGTTGCTAGGGTTCGACGTCGTCGGGAAGGGGAAGGGGAAGGGGAAGGGCGAGAAGAAGCAGAGGAATAGAGGAGAGGAGATGCCCTACGCAGTCTCGCTCGGTGTGTCGTGTTTGCCTTCGTGTTGAGTGTGCGTGCGAGAAATGGGGGAGGGAGTTTTCGGACCGCAGACAAGAGAAAATTAAAAATAATAAATAAATTAAGAAATAAAGATAACATTTGTTTTGCTTCGTGCGAAATATCTAACGACTCGAGTTGCGACTTCAGACGTGGGATGACGAAGCGGGTGGCCGGGTTCTACCGGACCGTCTGCTTCGGTGTCCGAGCCTGGAACCAAAAGCAAGACCTGCGTCTTTTTTTATTTATTTTTTATTTTTTTCCCTCTTTGATTAGATAGAAATGAGGTAACCCTAACATGGTTGACAATTAAGAAAAAGATTTGTTAGTGTCATTTTTTTTAATTTATTAAGTTTGAAATTAGATAAAAAATCAATCGATCTTAGAGTGGAGTGAGATATCCAAGATTAACAAATAAAGGCATCTAGGAAGTATTATTATGAAAAAAAAATATAAATAAAGATATCATGTATATGTTATTCGGTTAATTTGATTCTTATGTCTTAAGCCGATGTATTACATAAGGAGATGTTTTTTAAGATTATGATATATTATGTTCTTTGATGTTTATGTCCTAAATAGATGTATCATGTATGGAGAAATATTTTATTCGATTACGACTTATAGAACATTTTGATACTTATGTCTTGAGCGTATGCATCATGCATAAAATATTATTTTTTTTTCTGATTATGAATGTATCACACTCTTAATACTTTATATCCCAAATAGATGCGAAAAGATATTTTATTTAGTTGTGATACATCGGGTGTCTTAATGTATATATATTCTAAGCGGAAGAATCTTGTTCATAGATATACTTTGTTTGGTTATGATGTATTAGATGTTTTGATGCTCATATTTTGATATAATACATCATCTAAGATGATGTTTTGTCGAATCGTGATATATTAGACGCTTTGATACTTATGTCTTGGATGGATGTATTAGAAGATTTTGCCTTATTAGCATACATCAAATATTTCAATACATATGTCTTAGGTGAATGTATCGCACATAAAGAAATACTTATCCAATTAGAGCACTTCAAATGTATCGATTGATCTTTTTCTTTCAATTTGAGTGATTTGATTGAGTGTGTTAGATGATGTGTATGGCTATAATGGATATATATTTTTATTCTATGTGGTTGGGTCAAACATTTTTTTGTATGATGAGAGTGGATCAAGTATTTTGGTCTAATAAAAAAGAAAAAAAGAAGAATTATGCTTTAGAGTGAAATAAGATATTAGTCATTCTAACAATTTAAGCTTAATGCTCAATACCTTTATTTTCTAAATTAGTTTATTTATGTTATTTTTCAAATTTAGATGGCATCTAGAAGTTCATTATTCTGATATAATCTTAGTCACCTAAATAATTTAATATTAATAATGAATATGTTCAATTATAATATTTATTAATATTTTTTTGAATCTTGACATGACAATCAAGCATGCATAATAATTATCACTGACATCTATATATAATGCGAGTCAAAGTTATAATAAGTTGATTGGTTAAATCGCTTATCTCTTCGATTAGGATCGCGAGACAACCATCAAGACTAATGTTAACGTAGAAAGAAAACTAATATATATATATATATATATATATATATATATATATATATATATCAAATTTCATGCAAATTTTTCACTACATCTTAAGTTTCTAAATAACTTAAATTACAACTTTTTAAATTTAAATTGATATAAGGAGGTCTAATTTGACTCGAGAGGCTTAATAATTATAGGCAATAAAATAACAGTGAGAATAGATTGAATCTACATAAAATTTAAAATCAGACCTAATAGGAAGTCATTGGATCCAATTAGACAAGTGGATTATATGAAGATCAATTGGCATCCCTACTTGACAATGTGAAATGCACCTTATTAGCTGAAGCCATGCATTGTGGTATGAGCTTGGAATCAAACAAAGTAGAAAGAAACACATGCCTACCAGCCAATCTACACTGGTAGGTTTGAATTCAAGCTGACATGGTGTGACTCTGATAAAACAGGCATGCATGAAAACCATTTCATGTCTCTTGATTGATTGGTGAGAAGATTCGAGTCCAAGTGGCTTCTTCTTCTTCTTCTTCTTCAAATGATAGGCATCATGATTGCCAACTCCTCTTTGTCTGCAATGTTGCCAACAAATGTCCACAGATTTCCATGCAATGGGTGGCTGCGTCTGACATCACAGAAAGTCTGCTTTCCTGAAAGAAGACAAGTCTCATCTCAGAGGCAGAAGAAGTCAAAACAAAATTACTGCATGTAATGGCTGCACTAATCATTGATCACAGTCACATCACACACACCCCTTGATTGGAATGTTCTCAGCCTGCCTCAAAAGAATAAGATTTGATTTGGTGGCATCTGCTGCCCTCTGACCCTATCGCCTCCTGCCATGCAGGCAAAAGCTTTCACATGCCTCTCTGAGGGCAGAGAGAGAGAGAGAGAAGGCAGTGGAATGAAGACCATTAAACAACTGTGTACTCCGAGGATACTGAATACTGGTTCTCTTTCTTCACAGGAGCTGCCCAATAAAGTCTTGCAAGGTGGTTGAAAAAGCTGTGTGGAAGGAGTCATCCATCAATCACAGGACAGATTTTGATTGGAGACGATGAGGATGATTTGGAAAGCATAAAGTGAGGGCACAAAGGAGAGAAAGTGATGGACTTGATAAAGAGAATGGAGTGATTCTTCCGAGCTGACTTGTTGATATTGCTTTATTCTTTGGGAGTGTGCTTGGCCAGTCTCCTGCACACGATGGTGCAAGATTCAATGCATTTGAGCAAAAGACATCTAGCATTCAAATCTAAGTCTAGTGGTCCAGGATGCACTCCTAGATCATTGGAATCCAAAAAATTACTCTCAGAT
The DNA here is from genome assembly GCF_036884655.1 of Musa acuminata AAA Group. Taxonomy (NCBI): domain Eukaryota; kingdom Viridiplantae; phylum Streptophyta; class Magnoliopsida; order Zingiberales; family Musaceae; genus Musa; species Musa acuminata. Next base: position 6,384,765 of record NC_088342.1, on the reverse strand, counting down.
GTGGTTGGTAATGATGATTAGAAATCCAAGTAAACAAATGCCTAGCAAGCAGTATATTCTCATGTAGGACACTGCAGACTGACCATTAATATATTGCAAAGCATACTTAATTCCTTCGTATCTTCAACCTGAGACCAGGATAGAACTTTGCATCTGACATTTCAATTCATGCTGTTCTTTAACAAGGTGGGATTGTGCCCCAGAGGAAGTGCACAAAGCTTGTTCATTTCAGTGTCATGGCAGAAATAGAATTCAGATAAGAAGACATCAACCAACAAGTCAATTTCAACAGTGATACTGATGAATAAAGTGATGATTGCTGGATTGGCAATGGTGCTTCTGAGTTCAGCTCTGTTCATGGGCCTGTCTTTGGCACATGCATGAGTCCATGCCCATACCGACGTCGAAGCGAGCAGAGCCCGCAATTACTCCTCTCTGCAGTCTTGCATTCTGCTGTGTCTGCCCTGTATCCATCAACCAGCGTGCACGGCCTGCACGTTGATACCGTTTGACCGGCGATGGCGAGGGCCGGCTTCCGAGTTATAGTCGATCAAGGAATCATCACGACTTGGGACCTCGCCATGTCACGTTCTGCGGTCGCCGTTCCATTTGGCGCCATTAATGCTGCAGACCGGATGCAGCACTTGCGGCGGATGTGGTCGGTGGTCGCTACTTCAGGTGCACCATGCCGGTGGCCCGCGCTGTCTCGCCGCGGAACAAAGTCCTCCGGGAGAGGCTCCTTCGCGGGCCTGCCCATGCCGACGACGAACCACAGCAGGTGATCTTATGTCAGCTACCATGTGGCGGAGTACGACACCACTGTGAGCGACTCACATGGAGGATGGCCCATCCCGCTCCTCCACATGACGGTGTCAATGAGATGGCAGCGGTGGCTGCAATTGACTCGAGAGAGTGCAGAAACAAGCAGGTGTTGTGGCATGCATTTGGACCCATCGAGCTATCCTGCATCCCCAGCATTGATGGCTGGGAGTGGAATCAGCATCGTCATCTGACAAGCTGGGCCACTGATTTCAAAGTTCGGATTTCTGTAGCTCTGTTTTGGGACATAAATCTTAGCTCCACAGAGGATGATATGTTCATGTCTGCTGCCCACATTTTCTCGCGTGAATTATGTTGGAGATCATGAAATGTTTTACCTCCATCCGCAAAAGAAGAGCAGCAGCTAAAGAGAAACTGCTCTTGTTGCAATGGAAGGGCCAAAGATGAGACACAGTGACATGATGTGCATGGCTTACGAAGGCTAGGGGCAAAACAACAAACACTTGATGCCTGAAACATCGGAACACCGTCATGCAGCCATTTGAGGAACGCAGCATGTAGAATTCCGTGGAGAGACGATCAAGTGCAGAAGCAGCTATCTTCTTCATGGACACAAGAAGATCAATATTGGTTGTGAGATCAGAGACTGTAGATCCACTCTGGACCAGCATTACTCGATGAACAACAAAATAAATGAATTTGGACATTTCATCTTCACTCTGCACAAGATCAAACACCTTGACGACACCGGTTTTCCTCACAGATGAGGGAGAGTCCTCAATTGCTTTCTCACAGAGAGAGAGAGAGAGAGAGAGAGAGAGTAATGGCTTTTTACTATCTTCTTGAAGTACTAAGAGAACTTTATCTTCCTTAGCCTAATATTCACATAGAGGAGGCCTCAAAAGGAATGAACGCAGAGATACCAAACTGAATTGAAAGAAGATGAAAGACTAACATAAAGTGACTTCACTTTTAAGTTTCACCAGTCAATCAACAGCTGATCGTTCTCATCTGTTCAAAGCATAAATGAAGAGTTAAATCATCCCACCTGCCAAAAGTGGATATAGCAAATCCTACAATGTGGCCACAGCTCGACAACTGGAGAACAAGAACACACCAAAGTGGAAGTGGCTGAATCATTCCATGAGGGAGGCAGCGAGAGTTCCACCTACACACAACTGCAGCATCGTATTAAACAATGCCGCTACTATCATAAGCTCAATAAACTAAGGACTAATCAACTTCTCCAACCCTGAACTTTATGCATTATTATATACATGTATGACTGGTGAGAAAGAGAGGGGATCATGCTTGAAAGATCTCGGAAGCTTTAGGCTCAAGCAATCATTGATATCATGAGCTTCTGCTTCACATGCATGCTGTGGATCGTCAATAAACTTGTACCAGGACTTGAAGAGGTCGGTCGGGAAAAACTAAGGGAAAAAGAAAGCTCAGCCACCGTCAGCCGCCGCCCGCCCCGTTGCCCACCTTTCTTCTGCAATCTGTGACAGTTAATTAGTAGCTCAAGTTGCACTTTTTGATTGAAAGGTTGGGGCTTTAAATATACACCGCGAGCTTTCTGCTGGTATATCTCATCATGATCAGATCATAGAGATACGAAGCACAGCCATTTGCAATCTCCATTATGAGCTGCAATGAGTTCCAATCATATGATGGACCCCTCCTAGCTGTTAGGTTCCATGTTTATTGAGTACTTTTGTTCGTTCTCAAATCATGATGAACTCTGTAGCTAGCAATGTGAAATCGATCAAGACATATCATTTATACTGATGCTTAGCAGCCTTCTTCCTCTGCATTTTTTCTTGTTCCTTTAGTTCTCCCAAATATCTGTAATCTCTGTGTTTCTTAAATCCAATTTTAGATTACCCAAATTGGTTTTTGAAGGCCACTCTTCTTCTTCTTCTTCTTCTTCTTCTTCTTCTTCTTCTTCTTCTTCTTCTTCTTTTCTGTAAATGAATTATTAGGTGTTGGTCGCGCTTATTAGGTAGCAATTGATGAGTAGCATTAAATTACTTTATCGAGAGTATTATACGAAGTCTTCTTATATTATTATGACTCACGGCATGGCAGAGCATAATTCTCATATGACGGACGATAGTTAATGCAGTTGGTTCGATGGAGTTTGACTTTGGACAAAGACTTGAGCTACACTCTTTCAAGTCGAAGATGAAGGAAAACAAACAACTTCAACGTCGGGGAGTCAACACAACTCCTCCTCTACATGAAAAGTTGGGCACTTCGAGACATAATTCGAGCCCCAAGAGAAAAAATACAAGATAATGTACTGTCTTCTCATAAGAAGAACAAACACCCATAAAAAACAGGGAGATTTGTGGGGGTATAATTCACACTAGCTAGCTAACATCCTCTGTCTGAGATGCGATCTGAGGACGACAGAGTAAGGATCCACTTGCCCAAGCTTGGCTTCTTCCTTTGCCGCCGGGGCCCGGAGGCGCCGTCATTGGGGCCTCCGCGGGAGGCCACGAAATCCTGCAGCCGTTGCATCGAGAGGTCGAGCGTGGCCGCCGACATGTTGGCGAAGCAGACGCGGAACCACCCGGGCTCGTCGGAGTGGCAGGAGGAGCCCGGCGAGATGTTGAGCCCCACTTGGTACACGATCTTCTTCCACAGCTCCATCTCTCCTTCGAACGTGTTGGAGTTCAGCAGGTGCCTCATGTCCACCCAGCAGAACAGACCTGCGTTGCTCTGCAGGCAGCTGATGCCGCTTCTCCGGAGCCCTTGGACGAGCCGGTCGTGCCGCTCCTTGATCCTCTTCTGGTTCTCCGCAATGTAGTTTCTGGTGAACTCCTTGTCGGAGAGCAGAACCGAGAGGAGGTACTGAGTCTGGGAGGAGACGAGTCCAAAGCTCGACATCTTGGTAGCGGCGGCCACTACTGCCTCGTTGTTGGAGTAGATTGCACCCACCCGGAAGCCAGGGAGGCCGAGATCCTTGGAGAGGCTGTACACGACGTGAATACGATGCGAGACGTGTTGTCTGCCCTCGATGGCCTCCATGACGCTGACGAACCCGGGCGCGTCGAAGCTGGTCCCGGAGTAGATCTCGTCGCTGATAAGATGGATGTCCTTGGCGACGACGAATTCGATGAGGGTGTCGAGCTCGCACCGAGTCATCGTCGTGCCCAATGGATTGGAAGGATTGGTGACCAGAACTCCTTTCACCCTCAGATGACGCTTTCGCGCTCCTTGATAGGCTTTTTCGAGGGCGGCCTTGGTGACCCGGAAGCCATTGGAGCTCGAACAGTGGATGGGAACGATCTCCGCGCCGGTTCGCCATTTAAGATCCCTGTCAAACCTGTCAAAGATTTACGTGCAGTAATGTTAACGACGTCACCCAGGCACTGAATTTACGTAGACAAGGTGGACGAACAGTGTGTGATGGTGACGGAAATATACCCTGGATAGTATGGAGTGGGGAGAAGAAACGCTTCACCAGGCTCCGCCAAGCAGAACATCAGAGTCTCGTTAGCAGAAGTGGAGCCTGCGGTGAGGACGAGCTTGTGCGGTTCGAACTTGACCTTGTCTCCTCTTAACTCTCCCATGAAATCTGCCAGAGCCTGCACATGTTCGCGTAGCAAAGTCAGCATTGACATGCGAAAGAGAAAGCGATGTAAGAGTAGCTTAAGCCGAGTACAACTTACTTTCTTGAAAGCAGGCAGGCCATGATAGCCCTGGAAAAGAGCCAGCTCCCGGAAGACGAGAGCGCCGTCTCGCCTGAGCCCCGCGGCGTCGGGGTGGCGCTCCAGCCACGACTCGATGAGATCGAAAGAGAGCTGCACAGAACAATAGCATTAGCAGGTGGGTACAGTGGGAGAGAAGAAGAAGACGAAGCAGGAGGAGGTGTCGTCCACGGTGTACCAACCTGGTTCTCTGCAAGACCCATCTGAATGATGCCGGTGGGGTTTGTCCGTGGATCATACGGGTTCTTCTCGTACTCCTGCCACCCCAGGAAGTAAGAGGAGTCCTGTCCATGGGTGTTGCACGCAGCCTTCCTAGAGAGAAGCATCTGAGGCATTCTTACGGCTTCTCAAAGAAGAGTGTGAGAGATCGATCGCTGTTGCGGAGCGACAAGATCGGAGAGAGCGTTTGTCGTCGAGAGATATGCTGGGGAGGTTGGATATGCTGTGGATTTATAGAGAACCTCGTCATGATGGAGGAGACCACAGAGAACAGTCACAGACTGATGACTTTTCCCTATTACCTTACCCACTAGACTGCCACCTTACGTGCTGCCATTTAATTCTTGACCACATTTAAAATCAAATTCTTCGCTTCAACCTAATAAAAGAAAGAAAGAGAGAAGCCGCGTTTGCAGTGAACAATTCTTGCCAAGTTCATCACGAAACAAATCGACCTTATGGCTCGATCTAAAAGAAGGTAAACAGCACCTAAACGATGAACCTGTGTCAGTGAGCAACTTATAGATTTTGTGGGTTCTACCAATCTCCCACAAATCTTTTTTGGTATCAGCATCAAGCGCTGGGAGTCAATTCCGAGTACAGAGAGGAATCGCCGCATGTTTTGTTGAGCAGCTCTCGGGTTTCAGGCTGTGCCACCCGAAGCTACTACGCTCCAATCATGATGCGCCTCAACTTTCTCGTCTCTTCACATGGTGTACATGGCCATGCTTTTACCCTTCATGTCGTTCGTTCATTTACATCGACATGAATGTAGAGAAGATACTGATATTTAGATTCATTTTTTGCTCCATCATCAAAATATCAATCGCCATCAACGCTCAGCAATCGTTCTTCTACTTTACAGATCATCTATTGTCGTAGGCGTCTCTTTGACCATTATAACGTAGCAAACCGCCTTAAACTGACGGTTTACCGTTGTGTCAGGACGACCTCTTAACTACCTTGTATCGAGTGGAAACATTGACCGAGCCAGCGAGAGACTGCCCCGCAACTTTTAGGACATCCGTGCATGGCATGTAGCACGCACCCACAGCATCGACAGTAGCAAGTTAAACCAGATCAGACTGGACCATTGGCATGTGGTTGCTCCTCGCCCTCGGCACCACACCGTGCTAGCATCTGGGTTGCAGGGATTGATGTGGGTGCACATGGATTTGCAGAGAAGAAGCTTGCAGGGGCAGGGACTCCATGGCTTGGCGACCCATGACGGGTGTACCCCAAGGGTGACAACTAACATGCCGCTGCACCCTCCCATTGTTGTCACTCCCTTGCCTCTCCCTCAAGAAATCTTTCTCCGGTCTCCGTCTTCTTCTTCCTTCTTCCGTAGCCGAACTGCAGTCAAATTAAGCAGCATCTGTAGCAAGCAGCAGCGGCGGTCAGGAGGCCCATACCGGAAGCCGTGGGCTCCGAGATGGAACCCCGCGACTGATCCCCACGCGGCGGATTAGACTGGTTGGACTGAGAGCTTGGGAGCCGGCAAGTGTGACCTGGATCTGTACTTGAGGAAGCGTAGAGTTCTTGTGAGCTTCAGCTTGTTGGACACGGAGAGAAAAGGGAGGGTCGTCGCGGTTGTCTGGTCTGGAAAGACGCGGTTTCATTCACGAGGGCAGCGCCGTCCACTTTTGGCCTGACATGGAAGGAGCAGCAGACACGACTCCGAGGGCTACACAGGAGGAGGTCGGCAACGCATAGGTTCCAAGGTGGGACTCCATGGCTCACATGTCGGCCTGTTCTCACCACTGAACGTTAGGCTGATAGCACGGGTGACAGAACGATGTAACTTCTCTGGGTTATATACATCATGTGCAATCATCTTATACTTTGAAGTGGTCAAACTGAGGTATCCCAGTCACTCAGACCATTTCATGCATGCCTGCAGTACACCGCGCAAAGTATGCAAGCTCACAGACATGATGACACATTGCATCCTCCTCCTCTTCTTCTTCTGCTAACCATGAAGAGCTTGTGAATTCGCACTTGACAATACTGTTGGGTGATACAGCGATGCGAGCAGTCTCCTGGGAGTCTTCCATGGCCGGACCTCTTCCTGTCATCGTCTTCAAACTTCTCGAGTGATGGTGAGAACCTCGTCTCGTCGTCTGTGCATGTCTCATGTCTATTTTCCATTGAAAGCGCAAGCGGGCTTGGTTTGCTTGCCAAGAGAAAGTCTCACTTTGGCATTAACATCTGTGATGCTGTTCCAATATAGCAATTCACTTCCTCACTCTTTACTGCAGGCAGGCATTTAGATCTCCTACCAAACTGGTAAGACATGTTTCTGCATCCCGACAGACCAATAGCAGCATCTCCTGGCTACCCTGAATCTTCTCTTGATGCTGCCCTAGCAATCTCTGTGGAGAAGTAGTTCGAACTGCAGCAGTACCATAAAGCGCATGGAAGAACAGTCCGTCGCAATCTCGTGACGCTGGAGATTGTGCCCTAAAGTGCATACCGTGCCAACCTAAACCTCCCAACCCTGTTATAGATTGTTCATCCACAGCAGAAACCAGTGAAGAGGTAGCCACATGACCGTGGAGCAGCTGGTGTTGTTGTAGATGACACTACCATGTCCCCAAAGCAACAGAGTTTCTCACTATATTCACATTAACCACGATCCAATCCGATGAAATGACTGATTCATTCACTCATCGGGATTGATATTAGAACTCATTACATTTAGAGACTACCTTTGGAGGTTGCAAAGATGAGAAAAATTTGCTTCTCGGTCTAATATTTCAATCGACCAACACCACAAATACTTTGGTAAATTGGGAGCAGAGGCTTCTTGCCTAATTGCAATCAGCACAATTTAGAACAAACAAGGACGAGAGAGATTGAAATGCTTGGAGATGGTTCTCAATACAATGTCTCACTATTGCTATACAAATTGCTTCCATATGGAGTTACAAAGTTTTCTTTTTCTTTTTCCTTTTTCCACTTTAATGGGACATTTGATCTTGTAGAAGTTTCAGTGGCTTTAGCATTACTCTGATCTGGGACGAATCCTTTTCACCAGGATTAGCTTGTGATTGTTTTAAGCCTCATCATCTAAACTTAGTGTTGGGCTGATCCCTGTTGGATTAGGCTGATGATGGATTGGACACTAAATCCTTTCATATGATTCAAATTGATATGATTAAATGGAGTCAAAATGCTCAAGAACATGTGCCAGGGATATGATTCATGTTTTTGCCTCTGAATTGGTATGCCATCCAACTCTGAGTTCATAATGGAAACACCTTTGTATTGGTACAGAAGAAGAATCCCTGTACACTTGCAGTCAAAGCCTTGAGAGTAACTTTTTCTTGCGACATTAGGAGTGTATGCAATTGAAGTAGAATTATATCTGCAAATGCCAATGAATCTCATGTTCCTCTGTTCTTGGGCTGTGCATTTATATGCTGATTGCACTTGTAAACATCCTGTGTTTTCTTACTTGGCAAAAATATGGAGTACTAAGACTGTTTGAGAGAACTAAGGGTCATGAATCTTTAAAATGATTGGTCATATATGCACTTGTTCAGGTAACACAGTGCAAAGAAATGACAAACTTTGTACTTATGCACCAACTCCATGCTTGTCCACACCAGCCTTTTGCTCTGATCATTCACTAAAATAAAGTTCTGGCCTACCTTAAGATCTCAAACTTGATCTTTTCTTAACAAAGCCAACACAAATTGATGGAAGCTTGTGCCCTCTAGAAGCCATTCATTCTAAGGTTTGAGGCATTATTTTCCTACCAAGAACATGCTTGCCATGTTCATGATGTTGACAAAGCCCCTAATCCATTTCATTGCTCTCTCAAAGCCTCCCATGGTTGCTAGAACTGTGATGTTCAGATGCTGCTTGTCCATTAACACCCTAATCTTTGCTTTGTCTCCAAAGCAGTTGATCTTTAGAATACAAAGCATGATCATCCATTCATGAATTGGATGACCAATCCAGTGGCTGATTGTGTTCTTCAGTGGAGACAAATGATCAATCACTATAACAAAACATCCATACAAAATCCAAGTCCTCAAACATGCCAAACCTGTAATCCTCATCTCAGCTTTTTGAGAGAGAATCCTGGCTTACTTTAAAGAAATAGCTAGGGAATCTGAGAAGAGTAATTTCTCTATAAATGACCCATAATGATCAGTCCCAGGACTAGGAGAACAAAATTGAAACATCACAATTAAATGCAATGCAGAGAGGTTTCACTATCTCATGACAATTCATTGAGCAAAACAAACCAAACATTTCCATTTCTGAATTTATTTGTCTGCTGAATTGTCCAAACATCATCTCCCTAGATTTATTTGTGTAATCAATGTTGCACATGATTTCGAAAGCAACAGACTGTGACATGATGCATTTTACCCAATCACTAACATAAACTCAAGCATACATTTGCCCATGGCTTTTTGATCTTTTTCAGCATATTAGTGGGTGTGTACCTATCCAAATGGCATTTGAAACAACAAGCCAATCTGCCTATGGTGGTTGAGACTTCAATGGTGGGCAGAGAGAGATACTAATGGGCATCTGAGTTGCTACCCAATTATTTAAAGCTTCAAGAGGATGCTGTGGTCCTATTTTTATCTGCTGCTAATGTCAGCTTTGTTGGGAGGCACTCATGTCAAAAGCAGAGAGTAAAGCCTTTTTGAAACTACTATACTTGTAATTTACTTCTTCCAATGTTCGGTAGTGAAGGCACATCATCTCTAAGATCACATCTTCTATGTTGTCTTCAAAGATGGCTTGTTCTACCTGAGTTCCGATCTCTCTCACCTGAGGCTGGAACTCATACCATTCCCTCCTGGCGTTGGAAATGTCTGAGCATGTCAACTGGGTTAAGCTGCTAACAACTTCTTTCTGCGTCTGCCATGAATTGTCCGTCTCGTGGACTTCGCTTTCAGCAGTCTCACGGGCGAAGCATTCATGAGAATCCACAACCCTTTCATCATCCTGCTCGCAGTGCTGATCGAGCTGCTTCTTTGATTTGGTGAGTTGGTCCCAGGCAGAAGTGTAAGCTAGCTCAAGCAGCTCTCTGAAGATGTCCAAGTCTTTCCTTGGAGAATCGAGATTCGATGTCGATGCATCCTCTTCTTTATCTGTGAAGACATGGCGAAAGAAAAGCCAACATCATGAGCTCATGTATCTCTGTAAGATGATGAGAAGAAGCATCTACGACATGAAACAGAACTAAAGATCTTACCGCTAGTGTGGACTTGGGAACCTCCTTGGGAGTGCAGCTCCAGAACCGACACCGAGCTCAGCTGCTTTGAGTCATCCACCTGCATGCATCTCCGTCGAAGTGCTCCGTCCAGATCTCCTACGGCTCTCCCTCCGGACATGGCCTTCTCCTTGCTCCCTGTATCAGACAAACGGAAGGCCTTCTTAATCTTCTTCTTCTTGTTCCAGCTCAAGGCTTTCCGGATAGCTTTTCCATTGAGAAGCTTGGTGAGCATGCATTTGGACGGCCGGCATGATCTTCTCCTCCTGAAGCCATGGCCTTGGAGGCTCTTCAGCCTCTTGCATGCAGTAATAGGCCAACACAGGCTTGTGGCCTGGGATGTAAAGAGCCTCTCCGAGTACCCCTTCTCCACAAGGTAAACATCCATCAGGAAAGGCTCCTGCTGCTCCTCCAGCAGCTCGGAAAGCCGCCTTCCACGGCCAGGTGATGCTCTAGAAAGATAGGCCATCACCAAGTGAAAGGGAAGAAGATGAGGCTTGCGTCTGGAAGTGGTATAAGCGAAGAGAGTCAAGGGAAGATACCAGAACTAAATATGCTTTTCTAGTGACGAGAATCCATAGTCAGCTAGGAATTTTCTTGATTCAAATCCCAGGCTATACTCTCTCATGATGTGAGGACTCATTGCACTCATCTTCTTGCTGTAAAGTGGATCGGTTTACCACATCGAAAGGCCAATCATTCCAATCCTTTCCAGAGAGTGTGTGGGGGGAGGGGGCGGAGAGGGAGAAAGTATAAGGGGCCAGACTCTGGTCATGCAAGTATGCTTAAGCAGCAAAAGAACACAATGAAACATGGTTCTTTAACATGCCTTTGGCACGCCAGACTGTAGTGCCTGGACGCCATTAATGCCTCTCATGTCTGCTCAGATTCACCTCAGGGCTTCCCTTTTTATTTTCCTGGATGCACAGCATCCAGAGAACCCCACAGCTTTTGTCGATTGGTGGAGGAGGAGGCAGCCATGGAAGGATGGAGCAGTGCACAAGACATGGCGTTTCGGCTGCTGCCATCAAAATATCCACCCTAATCAGCATGGATTTGTTGATGAGCACGAACCCTTCTCCTACGCTTCTCTTGCAGCTGACACAATAGCTTCTTATCTTTGTACTCTAATCGCTGGCTTCCTCGAGGAACCACACGACGTGAACAACGCGGTCCTCCGTTCCCTCCTTTGGCGTGATGCTGTCAAAGACATCCTTGTCCGGTCTACAGTGCTCTGCTTTGGTTTGTAGTGACATAACCGATGTGCTCGATGAACTATTTTGGTAGGATTGATATATATATATATATATATATATATATATATATATATATATATATATATATATATATATATATATATATGTATATCTATGTATATGTATATGTGTGTATATCTATGTATATGTATACGTATATATATGTGTATATATATATATATATACATACGCATGACATAAATAAAAGATTATTTATGGTTTTCTTTCTAATTAGTTGATGAGTTTGTGAGGCATACAATTAGTAATGAACCAATAAATTTCTTCCATTTGTGGAAGTTAAAAGGCAGAAAAAATTTTGTGCATTAGGATCTTTTTAATGTTGGAGTAGAACAGAAGGAATATAAGCCATTATTTTCCTAATTTACCTAATTATTTAGTTATTAAAGTCAATCACCTTCTTTATGCTTATAAAAAATACAATTAACCTAATAATTAGTTGTTATTATTATTATTAACTACCTTCTTTATGCACATAAAAAAGGAAAACAAGATAGAAAAGAACAATAAATAGTTAAAATATTTCCCGCCACCATTCCGAGTTTGTCATAGCAGGTCGAAGTCCTTCGTGGCGTTTCTAAACCGATTCCTCCAGCGATTCCCGTTTCACCGATATAGAAAAGCTTCTACACCATGAGCGACGCCAATATGGGATCGTTTCCCGCCACGTATCTCCCACCGACGTCAGCAGAGTCGGCGGAGGGCATCTGAGGCATCCGCACGAGACGCCACCACAACGCCGCCCGGCGGATGTCGCCTAGTCTCTGTCGGAGCGCTGCGGACTCGTCCCGGAGCCGCGCGTTCTCGCGGCGGAAGAGCGCGGCGTAGTAGCTCAGCGCCCCGAGGCGGTCCGCGAGTCCCCGGTTCTGCGATCCGAGCCGGTTGGCCTCGAGGCGGAGACCCTCGAGTTGGCGCTGCTTCCGCAGGCGGGACCGCCGGGCGGACTCCCGGTTCGAGATCATGCGGCGGCGGCGACGCTCCTCCTCGGCCGACGACGCAGCGGTCCGGACCGGCGGGGCGTACACAGGCTCGAGCCCGTCGAGGGCAGTGAGGGGGGAGCCGATGGCGGGTTCGTGGGCCGACATGGTGGCGTTCGCAGGAAGAGACGAGGGCGAGACGAGGGCGAGAGGAGGCCGAAAAGGGAAGAATCGAGGTGGGCGGGGAGCGCAATTTAAAGCTGGCGGAGGGGTCTCCACGTGTCCTCCGCAGGGCGGGCGAGTAGGATCCAAGGTAGGGATCCCTGCAGCTTCGGCATACTCGCGAGGATCCCATGATCAAAATTTGTTCAGTGTCGAGTCAATCTCTACCGTTCATGATTTCCTTGGACGGGTGAGATCGATCGATGAGGTGTCTTGCTGGTTCGGAAAGAACAGCGGATGGGGCGGGGCAGCGAAATTAACTTACTCGCGAAGCAACAAAACGGGAGGTGTGTTGGCTACGTCATGGGATGGTTGGCTGGATGAGACGAACTGAGTTGAGCTGATGAGGGGGCTTCGACAAGATAAAAAGGAACAGTCTCGTGATCCACTTTTCCAAGCTTTCTGCAAAGGAGATTGAGTATGTTTATGAACAGGCTTCTTTATGGAGTCGAATGTATGACTATATCGTCTTCTGAATTGTAAGAAAAACCAAACAAGGAGTAAGTACTCGTCCACTCTTACTTCCGAAGCAGAAAGCTCGAGGATATGTAGATTCATCAATGCTGCTGCAAGGGACTGTAAAAAAGAACAAACTCCAGACTTGGTGTTTGATCCAGCGAAGTCCGAGAGGAAAAAAGGGATTCTGTGGCTCCATTTAGATTTAACTGTTCCAATGCAGCTAAGATGTTTGCTTTGCAACTCTCAGGACAAGTGAGATTTAGGAGGGACATCAAGCACGAATAGATGGGAGTACAGTCTTGTTCTTGTCAGTGCTTTAGTGGAAGACGGCAGACGCGTACTCTAGTCACAGTTGCTTATCATCTCTCTGAATTCGAGGGTTTTAATTTGATTTAAGAAGCTAAAAGCCAGTGAGAGGATTGAAGTGCTCTTCAGATAAGAAAAAGAAAGGAGAAGGAAAGAGAAAGCTGTCTCTTTTTGCTTGAGAAGCTTAAAAAGGCTAAGCAGTGATCTGAACATGTCGAAGGAGAAGATGAAATAATCTCTGAAGCAAGTGGGCATTTCACTCCTCTCATTTTCATCCCAACAGGCAGGAAAACATTCTTCTACCCTTACCCTTACAGCAAGTGTCCACACAAAAGTGTCGGAAAAGCCCTACAAATTCTAGTGGTCAGTGGAACCTTGGGGAAGTGGGGGAGTCCTACTTCGAGATCCCATTCTATTGCTTTTGCCTTCCCTTTTTCTCTCAACTCCCAGTCCATGCCTTGTGTCCATCACCACTTAAACAATAGTAATTTGAATGCAGCTCTGTCCTCAACAGTACATGAATGATGCCCAGGCAAGCGCCACTTTTCCAGGCTCCAACAAAACTAATAGATCTTGAAATAGTGCTTCATCATGTTATGAGGAGTTGGAGCACAACTCCCAGCATCTTGTTTGGTCCTAAGATGAGGATTCCTTCGCAAGCCTCAGAGAGGTTCCACCTGTGAGTGGATACCAAGCAGAGCCTGCAATCCCAAAAGGGCGGTTTACACATGTTGTGTTGGTGAGTTAGGATAAAGTATCCCTGTTTGGAGTTGAAGAAAAGCTAACTCATCATGTGTTACACTTTGATCTTTGGTGTTGTGGGATCCCTTTTTGCTGGTTGTGATGCAGTTTGGTATATCCAGCAATTGCTGCTTTGTGTTACAACAATTCCATGCCTCGAGAGATATTGTACTTGAATAAAAAGGGTGGAACCCCTTGCTTCTTGTTCTGAGCCACCCAGAGAACAGAGTTTTCTTTACGACACTTAACACCTTATCTACCTGACAGATGAACTTTTCTATGCTTGCTCAGTGGACCGCAAAAGAAGTCCTGACCGCATACCCACGAACTTCTTTCATTGTAGAAGAAGATGTAAAGCAAAAGTATAGAGTTAATCAAGCACCCTTTTCCTCATTCCCTGTTCTTGATTGATCATTTACTACATTTCTTGGCCTGCTTATGATGCAACAGAAGTCCAGGGAGGTGCTACATGACTTCGGTATCACTCTTGGCTGAAAAGCTCTTGAAGAGCATCTTGATCAATATTGGAGTTGATGGTCAATGTCAAGGAGACATGTTTACCACCTTGCTCAAAGCCTATGCAGCAATGGCAGGTGCCCCCCATGCACGCCACAATAGTAGCTACGTGTGCAACCCACAGAGACTTGCTTAGGTGTTCCTTCGGCTTCGGTAAACCGAAGATATCGTCACTTTAATCTCTTGGACTTTTGCTCGTTACAGTGACATGCATGGGTTAGCCGTGTGAGAAGTTGATCGAGAAGGACGCTTGCAGAATGCTGGAAGCGGATTCCAGAAACTAGACTTGGAGAACAAATGGAAAGCTTGATGGTTGTGATGCCATATTTCGATCAGCTCGATCTTTGCAAGTACTCCAAACAACTGGGTGAAGCAGGCCGGTTTATAGATGGAGCAGTAGCTCGGGCCTGCCATGGCAAAACCTCTTAGAAGTTACGAGGTTTGATGAGGATGTTTGACTGAGAAGGGAACTATGAAACATGCTGATGATTGAAACAGGACACTCAGAATCAAAGCAACAGTGAAAGGATTGCGATGTGAGTCGTGCTAGCTCGAGTAGATCATGCTATCCCTGTTCTTCCATCCATGGATGAGTTCACCTGTCCAAACTCGGATAATGGATCTGTGAGCTGAACAGGTCCAGTTGCAGGATTTCACGTATGAACAGAGATCCATGGAGGTCAGAATCAGCCTCGATATTCCAATAACAATAATGGCCTCTAATTATTTCACGGCATTTGTCTTATAGCGTCCGAAAGAATTAGGCACTTGTCACATAGTATTCGGGTCAACCTTCCAGAACAAAAGGTTTCCCTCTCCGTGTTGAAGAACATGTCGTTCGAGAAGTTGACCTAAACACGTCGTGTCTGCACACGCATGTGCTGAGGTGAGTACATGTTGAAGTCAAATGCAAGAAAACAAAGAAAACATGGATTGGTAGCTCCTCCACGGCATCATCTTCATCCAGAATGAGGTCCTTCTTAGCGACATTTTGACCCAAGCATCAAACTGGGAAAAGTTCTCGTCAAAACAACCACAACCAAACAATGCCTTATCACTTTGCATTTCTATGAAAGATGTAAGATGGTAGAACTCAATCCATTCTTCTCCAAGTTGGCAGATGCCAATTAGTAGATCAAAAGTTTTAATGGAGATCTTACAGATGTAAAAAAGATTATTCTCTTGTTGAGGCTCAAACAGATGTGCAAGGCACCTGAATTGGAAGCTCCACTTGCTGTAGATTCATGGCAGATCCTTCTTTGATTTCATCTTGGTCCGGTATGAACAGTTTGCGCACACAATCTAACAAGTCTACAGCGAGATTGTTGTCCGACAACACGAGGGGTTATGTAAATAGCCTACTGTTCTTCCAAACAAAGTCCAAATATGGTAAAGAAAAGCAAAAGAAAAATAGATTATAGTGACAAAATCTGACCCCAATCTTGCTCTATTTAAGGCATCTCCCACTTCCCCTTCGCTCCCTCACTCCGACCACACTTTTGGCCTACCAATCCTCCACCTCCAAACCAGAATCATACATCACGCAGCTCCACTTCCCCTTCTTTCTAACCAATCTCAGCTCGCCCCTCGAGCACTACACAGTAGCAGCAATGATGTCGAAGCATGCGGCCTCCCTGCTTTTGGCTTTTCTCCTCCTTGCCTCCCTCACTCAAGCAGCCAGGCCTCACCCAGCAGATTCAAGAAACGACCAAGGGGAGGTATGATGTTCTTGGTTTCTTCTGTGATTTTGCTCTCGTTTGACACATGGAATGCTTGTGGGTAGGTTGCGGATGAGGCTGGTTTTGATCAGACAACAGATGAAGAATGTGGGGGAATCGGCGAGGACGAGTGTCTGATGAGGAGAACTCTTGTAGCTCGTACAGACTACATATACACCCAGGGGAAGAACCCCTGAGGGGTGCAGAAGTGGTTCTACTCCTAGTTATTGGTGCTGTTTATCTCGCGTATAATACCTCTGTTTGGGAGCGTCTTGTAGATTTGTGTTTGTGCCTTCTGTTCTTCCCTTGTGACCTTCTCAAGATTGCCTATGTAAAGAGGGTTAAGGATAAATGCTACAAGATTTTGTGCATGAGTCCTCTCAAATGCTAATTCCTTTGTTTCCCTCTGATCTCATGACAAGCATGCCAACTTCATCTTTGGTAGTACAAGTTCTTCTCAAAAAAAAAAAAAAAAATCTTTTTGTGTAAGTGAAAAAACCATGTGTTTGCTCTTTTTTGTGTTCCTTGGAGAAAAGCCTTAGCAGCAGCCTTTCTTCTTCTTGGAAGTCCTTTTTCCATGAAGGAAAAAAGGAGTTATACTGAACATAATGTGAGACCACATAGATAGGGTCACCATTTCCAACAACTAGTTGACTTTTAGATTTCTTCTACAATAGCAGCAGGGCCTCTAGAATATATATATACTTAAGATCTTTCCATTGGAATCTGTGGGAGCAATAGTTTACCCCTCTCTCTCTCTCTCTCTCACACACAAACACACACACAATTGTTATGGACATGGTGGTGTTTGATGTTGACAAGGCCATGGAATAGTCATTATTCAAGGAAAATACAAGGTCTTGATTGAGACCAGACAGCTGCTGCTTGGTGATCATCCAAACCCCTCTGGTTTAGAAGGAAAGTGACTCTCAACCTTGAACATGCCCCTTAATCAGCACGTGAACCTTGTTACTTCAAGATTGGTGAGCTGAGAGGTGTCTCTGCTGCTGTTTCTTTATATTTTCCCTGTGCAAAAGTCAGACCTTGGATGAGCACAAACATGAATGGGGGCACCAACACCAGGGAAGGTGCCTGCTTAGGTAATAAAAACATGTCATCATTTCCCATGCAAATCATTCAATGTTCTTGAGTTCTACAAGACAAGTTGTCCATCATATCATATGTTTGCAGATGATGCTGTCCTCCATTCAAGACCTGCAGAAAACCACCTCAACAGAGTCCAAATCTTGGAAGGCTGTGTCTGATCTGAATTCTGAGTTTGCTGTGCCAACCCCAATCTCAAGGATCCTACCTTTCAATGCTTTGGTGAACACAACAATGATCTTTTATGACCAACATCAGTCCTTGACTATGATAAGTTAGATCAAATCCATGTTGTCTTATTTAAGCATCTGAAGTTCAGCTTTTTCATCACTGAACTTTGGGTTCAGATCTGACTAATGATATCAAGCAAAATAATTCTTGAATCCTTACAAATGGAAAACTATTGAAGAATCTTGTTGGAACTTCGACCACCGACCGGCATAGAAATCATTGTCAAGATTCTTGGATTTCTCCAGCTTCAACCTACCCTGAAGGATCAAACATCTCTCATGATGGTGCTGTTGTCCTGACAACTTCATAATTTTCTATGCATAGTTTTAAATGCTTAATAATCAGGGACGAATAAATCTAATTCACAGCCGGTGATCGTTGCCCTTAAACATGAAGGAAACGCATGTAGGGAAAGGTAGAAGTAGATGGATCAGCATCTGAAGGATGTAGTGAGGAAAAACCATTGTGTTCCCTACTAAAGATGCACTCTGTCAGCTTCAAAATGTTTTAGCATATGTGCAGTGGCATGAGGGAGTTGTCTTCTTCTTTCAGAACCATTAACTGAGACCATCTGTCATTTCAAGCCTCCAAGGGTCACACAAGCATGGTGTGTCCTTTCATGAAGTGAATCACCGAGTAAGCTTTTCCATCTCGTAATTGAATTTGGCTCAAGCAACCGAGAATTACTACTGGCTTAAGATGAAGATGTCACTGAATAGTTTAAGCATTTATGTATCTATGTCTCATCTCGGACAGTGATAGTTGTATGATTCCAAACACAAACTAGCAATCAGAGCAAAATGGTGGAATTTATATGAGACATTCTGATTCATCTCACCAACATTGACCTCAAATGTTTCTTATCACATCTGATACAGATAAAATGCAATGTAGATAAGGTTATCCACCATTCTATATCTTAAGAAGATGAACCGGTGACTTACAGTTGATAATACTGTATCTATTCAGAGTGCAATTCAGATTAGTGGACTTCTGCACTGCTCTCTCTCTCTCTCTCTACATGGTGTCATTAAGTGAGGATTTATTGTCCTCATCACTCTTTCAATCACCAAACCGAGAACACTAAAAGAAAATTGTGATCAAGTCAATGGTGAAGCCCTGGGAATGGCCAATACCAGTGGCAAAAGGGGAGCTGATGAAGAAAAGGTGGGGATGGTGCCATCCAAAAAGAAGCCGAAAAGACCAAATCCAGTTGGAATCCAATGATCCTCATGGGATGATCATTGATATATATTTAGTGTACTGGAGATGAGGTGAAAGGCATGCCCATCTTATCTTTTGGTATTAAAAGAAGAACCCACCTTCACCTCTGAAAGTTTGAGGTGACAGAGTTGGAATTCTGGTTCTGCCACTTTCACAGCCTTTCCCCTCTGTTCCTTTATCTTTTGATTTCGACCTTTGCGGGTGAAAGGCCGGCGTGTGAGCTTATTCAAGTTGCATGGTGGAAGGAGGATGTGGACTTCTCTTTGATTCAGCATTGTGTTGTTTTCCTGTTTTCTTTACTAACTTTTATAAGAATTTTAATCGACATAAATGGATTTGGACTCTCGTAATCTTTTTTTTTCATTGTAATATAAATAATATATATATATATATATATATATATATATATATATATATATATTATACTGCATAATATAAATCGCATGATCTTTAGACTCGAATTCGAATTTCCATTTCTTATTCTTTTTACTTTGAATTCGTATAAAAGAAGAGAGAATTAATGTCTATTTATTATGAAATCGAGTCCATCTTTTATCATTAATAGATACGATAATTCAAATAAAGTTCACTTTTCATATTAAAAATATTTAAGTTATTTATTAAATTATTGTTAATATCAGGCCGGAGGCGGCGGCGAAGTGGACGTACCGGCGCTGCAGCTGGTGGCGGCCGCGAGTGTGATCACGTGTCAGGCTGAGCGTGCGAGATGCGTGCTGGTTTCCGAGTAATTAGGCCGAACCACTGCAGCCCGGTTCGGCTTGCTATTGAGCCGGGCAAGTATTTGCAAATGGGCCGGGCTTAGACTCGCGAGTTGGTTCGGCTTCCCGCAAGGGAAGATTGTGGCTTCAAAGTATTCGGTCGTCGTCGTCGGCGTCGTCGTTTTGAGTTAATACGAACATTAGTATCAGTATAATCGAAGGAAGGAATCGAGGAAATAAGATTAGATCGAGTTGTGTAGCTCGGAAACCGAAGCCACTGCTTTGTGTCTGTTTCTGTTCTACCGTTGGCCTTCCGATTGAAGGTGGGAGCTGAAGCATGGACGATGGAGAATGCACATGACAACAATCTCATCAACATGCAGACAAGCCAGAAGTGGACAATGGCATCTCAGCCCACATCAACTTTCATGTGATACCAAAACCAGAGCTTGTCCAAGCTCCTAACGTTTCGAATGCTGGTGATTCCTTCAGGTCTCTGTCAAACTGCGAGCCTACAGCAATGCCCTACCCTGAATCAAAAGATCTGTGAGTCCCAAACCTAAGAGAGAGAGAGAGAGAGAGAGAGAGAGAGAGACAGAGAGGAGGGGCGGGTTGGGACAAAGGACAAGGCGGGCTGGTCCTCATGCTCTGAGAGAGATGAAAGAGAGGAAGGGTCCCCATGCGCCTGTAGCTCCGATGAACAGTAGCAGCAGCAGGAAACCCCACCCTGACCTGCTCAAAACTCTGCCGCAGCGAATGCCCCACCACGGCCTGGCTCCGTTCATGCCGCGCCAAGCGCCTGGGCAATCATGGCCGGGCTCCCGGTGTGGACCATGCACCCGCGGCGTCGGGACCGCTAGCTGAGGCCATATGGCCTCGGTCATCCCTGTCGGCGGTGCCCACCGCGACCCGCGCATCGATCGATGTCTGGATCGCCACCAGTCGTGTTGAACTCGATCACTGTCTTTATCAACCTGGCCATTGCTTAAAAGGGTCTCTCTGCACCAATCACTGACTCTGCTCAATATTCCTTCTGCTTCCCTCTTGTCACCGGAGGAAATGTGGTAGAGAGAGAGAGAGAGAGAAGGCGGGGTTGCTGAGTCATCCCTGTGCAGGCTACAGACTGCGGGAGGGGGCCATGCATGCATCAGAGGAATGTTGCTTTGAGTCTTTAAAGTACTCTGAGTAGAAAATGACTGACTAGGGAGGATGCTGCTACTACATGTCAATTCTCGAGTATAATCCCCAGTGAATTGTTGTCAGAGTCACAAGGCAGCTACTTGATGATATGGAACTCAATCAATGGTTTCCAACAAACCCAAACATGTATAGTTTTGGCCATGCCCATTGTACACCTCTACCAGGATGGTTCATAAGATTTGAGGGTTCATGAGCAAGAAGAAGAAGAAGAAGAAGAAGAAGAAGAAGAAGAAGGAGGAGGCTACATTGCATGTGACATAGCTTGTCACACTTCAAAGTGTACCAGCCTTTCAAGTCGTCCAATGATTGGGTGTGTAGCAGTGGCCACTGGCGATGAGATTATTAACATCAAGTGCTGCAGAGAGATGACAGGAGGGGCAAATGGGTGAGACATCCACTTTACATAAAGTGATAAAGTTGAGCCGATCAATCATTCATTCCTCCATGTTTGAGATGCACTACACAGGTCCCAACTAATCCCTCCATGAAGAGAATGCAAGAGCACTTCAGAAACAACTCTGAATTACCATTTGAAGGAGCTGTTTTCCAGCTATGTGTCGTATTCAAAGTCAGTGCAGAAGCTGATGAATGTGATGATCTCAAGTATCTTTTCACATGAAGCAACCTGTGGTGCTTTGTCATCCAATGGCATTATTCATGAAGCAATTATATATACTATTCAGAGTCATTTTCCTTTGAACTCTCATTACAAGTTACTATATATACCTTGCAACACAAGAGCTTCTGATGTGATATTGTATATTGTGTTGGGAAGATCCCTACAAAGTTCCTCCCTCTACAAGATTCATTTATGTGATGTCATTGACATCGAAGAAGAAAGGAAGTGCCTCTCTCTTTTTCTTACTGCGCTCCATGGATTATGCATCAAATAACAAAAGCATGGGTGTCGACTTCAACCTTCATATCAATGGAGGAGTATAGGCTGAGTCATGGAGCCAAAGTTTGGTGAGGAGGTTGGTCAGTCACGAGCCTTTGGAACCAAGTAAAATATATGGTGTTGGCATTTATATACATTATATGCGGATGCATTGTATATATTGGATGCAACATCAAAGGCACCACTTGGGGTGGACAAAAAGGCAGTAGGTGAGGAGGGGAATATTTTACTCACAAGCAAACAAGCTTTGGGGGGATAAGATGCACTGTTGTGATTTCATAGGATTTTTTTTTACCTCATCCAATTCTATTAGTCCCTCAATACAAAACAATGTGTATTAGAAACTAAAAAGAAAAGCTAGGGTTGTCCTATTCTAAACTTATCAAATGTGATGTTGTATCAACCAAGCATTTGTCCAATTCTAGGTGTCTACCTATGACCAACAATTTCACAGTTAAATATTTCGATGATTTCATGGTATATAGTCGGATCTTGAAGGAATATATATTACTCAAATCAATTTTTGTTGTCTAAAGTTTATAAGTGATCTATAACTAAGCGGTTCATTCAATGTATACTATCTTACCATATGATTAGCCGAATAGAAAATTGGGTATAATGTTAACTTACGATAATTATACTTTTGTGAGCACTAAAATCATAAATTTAGAGATGCAAGTGAACTTTACCAAATCTACTTGGCACTTTTAGTTCGGTATATTAGCCAAGTACCTCATGCGATCGATACGATGAGCAACGATATTAACAATAATATTCTAATTCGATTGGCTCTTTATGTTCGTCTAAAAATTTCATAAAACCATCCTCTTTCTCTTATTTCCTTATTTCTCTTTCAATATGTAATTCACTTATGAATATTCTGTAAATCAAAAGTATAATATAACATAGTGATACCGTAAATAAAAAATAATATATGTTTTTCTTTTATCATTCTTTAAATTCCAAGTAAAGAAAAAGAAAAGTTGCTATTATAGCTTAGTCGTATCCCGTTCATGTGTTCATGGAGGGAAAAGGGATTGATCCATCAGATACCAACAAATTAATGGAGGCAGAGGATCCAAGGTGCTTTGGCTTTCGCAGGATGGAGAGACGAGGACAGGCCATAAAAGGCCCTGCCGAAAGGTTAATGGCAATACAAGATATACACACATGAGATCATACCATAAAGTTGTACAGAAGACTGCTACTGCCACTCACAATCTGTCATTTCACAACGCTTGAGTGCACTTTGATCTTTGAGGTTCTCTCTTTCTGTGCTCTGTGTGTGTGATTTGTGTCATGTTTGACTTGCAAAACACTGCTTTTTCACTAGTCTTCCCCTTCCTTTGTTTCTGTTCTTATTTCTCTTTCTTTGTTCTCCCAAGAAGTGACACCAGATGCTGTAGCTATCTTTATCATCAGTTGCAGCTCGACCTGATCTTGTTCTCATGTCATTTCTTTCTTGTGTCCTTTGTCAGGGGGATGAACTTAAGCTACAGTAAACATGGGGAGCTTAATCATGCATGACCACACACGATAGACAACACCCCTATCTCTCTCTCTCTCTCTGCATGTATCAATTCAGAAAGGGTACTCCTCTCCATCTGTCTCTGTGTTCATGTAGTATCACTTCACGAAGAATGACTGTGTTTTATCACTTGACTTGGAGATGGATACTAAGAACTACCACCGAGTGAAAGACGATTAATCGGTGTTGCCATTGCTTTTGCTTTCTTTCAAGGCCAGCAACAAATTGACATGCAGTGATGTGTGCATCTACAGGCCTTGAACATGACATCTGAACTAACAGCGACTGCTCTCCTTTGTTTGCTCCACATGTAATATGGTCCCAGAAATGGAGAAAGCTTATCAAGAACATCCATGATTGGATGTTCTATGCATCTGAGGAAAACTTACATGTAATTAAACCTACATTTTGAGATTGTTCAGAAGGATCAAAGAAGAAAGAAGAGCATGAATACCGTAACTCTGATTTTTTATTTTTTGTAGGATGAAGAAAGGTGCAAGTTGCAGTCAGACTCCTTGTCAGGATAGGGGAGCTGAAATGACAGAAAGATTCTGAGTGCGGGGCTCTCGGATCACAATATGGATTCCTGCTTTGGCCACTTGTGTGCCATTTCTTATACTCGTATCATACTTTTCTTACTGCTTCCTTCTTTTTGAGGCCCGGAAAGTGATGGATTGATGAGACTCATTTTGATGCTTCCTCGTACCAACCTTTCTTTTCTTTTCTTTTCTTTTTTTTTTTCTCATAAATAATATTATATCTCTTTGTTAGAGAGAGAAAAATGACATACAAACTTTGGAAAAATGTTCTCATGTCATACTTTTTTTTTTTTTTATCGAAATCCGATAGGAAACAATTCTATCCGTCTCAGAGTATATCAAAAATCTAAATTTGAAGGATAAAAATTCTTCTAAAGACTCAAACATATATGAGATCTTATGATCATCCATAATAAATATTAGATATAAAATACGCGACAATATTCAAAATTTACCATAGAGCAAGATACTATTTGCTTATGATATCCACCGTCGTCATAGATTCTATCTCGATGTTAACTCAACGAAGCTCATCCTCATAAGTCAAGCGTAATCGTTACAAGCTAGTTTTCGTCTCGCAATAATTATTGTCGCACTTCCGAAGATACCTACCTACAACCTTAAAAAATAACAGAAGCATTATCGTGTCTAGCAACGAAGCTGATATCACTATCACAATCATGATTCCAAGAACCATCAGAATTTAATTTGATCCAGCAAAGAGTTGAATTTTCTCATTTAACAAGCCAAGGATAATAAATAACATTTCCTGTATATTCTATTGACTTCATTCTAGCATGAATGAATGTATGAGACAATTAAAAATAAATAAATAAAAATTACAAGGCATTAAATTATTAAAAATAGCATCGTTATGAGCACCCCATAAAACCCATAAATCTGTACCAATAAACCCTCACACTAATCCAATTGTAAGACTCATGAAGGTGCAATGAAATAGATGGATTACTCACATCTGATAGAGTTCAAAAGAAGTCTCATAGTAAATAGACTATTATCATAAGGAAATTAAGATGAAATCGATCTCGAGATAATGCGGACCCATACGATCGTGAATCGTTGCATCAATCATGCGATCTAGAATTTAAATAAACATCTTCAACTTTCCTTTGGAAATTATGAGAATTCTTGCATTTATGTATAAAGAGGGTGATTGATGTTCGAAGATAAATATCAATTGATGGGGAAAGAATATTCGACACCAATCAAATACTGATGCATACCCACATCGACATAGGTTGCTCAAGAGGATATCAAATCCTCCACAAGAAACCCTCGAAGAGACTCCTAACCCAATCAAACTCAACCTTCATCGAACTCACAGACATCACAAGATTCTCTCGATGTTGTCCCATAGACAACTAGAAATATGATCACGACATGACAAACCGATGAAATCCATCGGCTCCATCCATTATCACACGAACGAACGATCAATTATCGCAAGTTGGAGATTTGGTGTCATGGATTGTTGGATGGATGCGATGAGCAATCAAAAAGCAAGAGGGCATGTGCTTCCAAAATTGTTGGAGCCCACTCAGAGATTCCTCATGTCTCCTTTCCATTCCTCTTCTATTACCAATACTTTCACCGATAATAACAATCATAGCTAATACACACTTTTGCTTCTTTTTTCCTTCTTCTCGTCTTTCCTTTTCCTTAGAAATATAATGCCGTCAATAATTGAAGTTAGTTTTAATCGTATTATTGCACGATAAACTTGCAAGAGCATAGCAAATTAGTCAACCAATCATATCAAAAGATACGACTCCAATAATATAAAGGAATTATGAAAAGGATAAAAAATACCAAGTATGTCCCGAAACAACCTACATCATCTTCTGTGCGTCATTCCATCGAACATGTCTTTTATTTTAGTGGTGACATATGATAAAAATAAGATTTTTAGTTTTATCAAAAAAATTAAAAGGTGCGGTAACGATGGATATTATTTGCACCTTAGGATCTAATGGGTCGATAAAATGGATCAAATGCAATTGTATACACTAAAAGTATTGGTTTGATGATAGTATGTTAGAATCATTTATCAAGAATTAAGGGTTTAAAATTTTATCTGGTATATTTTTTGAATGTGTTGATTAACTAAGAACCATGACAAATTATAATAATATCCTATATGGCCTTTTGGTTTTTTGAACTTTGAAAGAATATGGCCCTTTTTCTGAATTTTGAAAGAACATAGGAGAGATAGAAACCAAAAAAAAAAAGGTTGATACACAAATTACCAAATTTTCCATAGAAGCTTCTAAGTAGGACACCTTGATTGCATGTGACATCCCATGAGAAATGAACTATTAGTCAAATTGTCAAGGAATTCAAAAGTTGACTTGGTGGTTGTCAAAATTTTGAATATATATATATGGGAAATGAAACTTTTCTCCTAACAGCTATGAGGTAGCAAAATGCGATTGATTTTTGAGTCACTAAAAATAATCCTTTCATTGGTCCTCTACGGACATCGTAATGGTCGAAGTTTCATGTATATTTCTTCATCCATTGTTTTATACATACGAGAAGTGATATGATGATAGACATAGAAGATTTTTTTTCTCCAAGAAATAAATGAGAAGATGAGGTGCAAGTTAGGCTAGTTGGGGACTTTGGCACTGTACAAATAAGCTACATGAAGTGGGCACCTACAATCATCATCCACTCCCTTGCTAGCAATTAAATATGAACAGGAGATGTGGGCTCCTCAGAAGGAGAAAAAAAGGGGTTTGGAGAGTCTACACCATCACTCCTTTGGCATGTGATTAAGGAGATGCTGAGAGGGATGTGATGATGATGTTGATGGTGGTGGGAGGGTTGGCTAGTGCTGTGGTGGTCCTCTCATGGATTAATTGGTGAGTGTGTGTATGTGTGTGTGTTTTCATTACAAAGATAAGACTCAGAAACAAGAGGAACAGAGAGAGAGAGAGAGAGAGAGAGAGAGAGAGAGAACACATCCACACACACACAGTCTCATTTCCTACTTGTTATGCATCACAAGTGTGCACAGAGTTGAAGCATCGAGAGAAGGATTGGTAGAGAAGTTATGGTCCAAATTTCACCTGCAGAAAATAATGGGGTATATATTTCCTACACCTGAGCAGTTCTATGGTGCCATCTCCCCTCTTTGTCAAGTTGATGCTACTGTAACCATCGTCAGATCTGGTTGCTACAGATTGGGAGGTATAAGAATTGCTCCACTCGAAGAGATTGGTGGAGATGATGAACTCACTGTATGTGATGTAGATGCAGATGGATTCAGTGAACTGCTACTGTTCATGTGGACTGGCGAGAGAGACGATCCAAGGAAGAAAGAGTTGGTGCAGTAGCGATGGCCAGATCACAGTTGTAGAATATGGTGTGTCAACACGGTGTTGGATCATGGCCTGTGTTACAGGCGATCACCGACAGAATACGCGGCCACCGTCGCGCCAGGACCACCTCAATCCGGCCGACCGATGCCCATCCGATGGCCACGGCCATCATCAAGTTCAAATCATCTTTAGGCCATATGCCAAACCCCCTTTTATGGTTGGTACTCACAACCTTATCTCCTTTATACTGGGCCTCAAATGCAGGTAGAGCAATGGCGGAATTGCCCTCTCTCTCTCTCTCTCTCTCTCTCTCTCTCTCTCTCTCTCTCTCTGCTTCCTCACGCATCTCAACCTGGTACCAACTGGTGACTAACTTTAGGCATTTAACTGCTTGCTATAGCTCCTCCTCCTCCCCCCCAACTCTACCTACAGACATGATCAATATGCATGAGGAGAGAGCCGTAATTAGATTCTGCTTGTCTTGGTAGTTCATCTCAAGACTGGCATGCGGGTTGCCACGGCAACCACTTCAGTTGCATTAATCAACTGGAGAAGATCGGTGGGTTTTCATGAAGCATGCACGGAGAAGGAGGCTCAAGTGGTCATTTACCATTTGAAGTGGGAGTCAATTGGGAGGAAAAGAAAAGAGGAGGTCTCCTCCTTTTGTTTTTTGTTTTCTCCTTTCTTCTTTCCCTCATTTCTTCTCGTTCACAAGCCTCCCTCTCAAATTATTGCTTCTTTCTTATAGGAAGAGTTAAAGATAAGGAGTTGTCCATAGAGGAGGAGAGGATCGGAACAGCCGACTTTTATCTTGCGTCTGTCTGCTACCAGCCTCCATTCTATTTTCTATTTTCTTTCTCTCTCTCTCTCTCTCTCCATCTTCTCTTTCAGAAGGCGATTGGAGAAGGGAGAGTCAGAGCCGAAGGAAGAGAGAGAGAGAGAGAGAGAGAGAGAGAGAGAGAGAGGAGGGGGACAAGAGCGACAAAGCTGGAGGTGGTGTGGAAGAAGAAGCTTTCAGTCTCACAGGAAGACAATGATGTCTTCTGGGTCTAAAGCTCTCCTCCTGATCTCCACCCAACAACAACTTATAGGTAACAACCTATATCTCTTCAGCACCAAACACAAACACCACCACCTTGTAATAAAGAAGACTCAACAAGGAAAGGAAAAGAAAAGAACAAAAAAAATAGAGAGAGAGAGAGAGAGAGAGAGAGAGAGATCATAAATAACTGTGTGAATTCCTTCCCTGCTTTCTTCAAGTCTCCAAATATTTTATATGTTTCTTCCTTTTATTGCGCGTAACAAGATGGGTGGGTGTCTGCTTTATATTGATCTGCAGCTAACATAGGGTGAATTGGGCTTCCATGATGATGAAGAAAGAGACACCGGCATGGGAATAGCGACGCAGCCATCTCAGCCCGCCTGCGCCTACCTCAGCCCGCCCAAGTCCGCCTACAGACCCCTCGCCGGGCATATTCCACCTACGTCTATGTCCCAAGGCTACCACCAAAGCCTCTTCAGCTTCTCCGATGGGTTCGGCCGGTCCATAAGCCAAGAGCAGCAGCAGCACATCGCGCAACAGAGCCGGAGAGATAAGCTAAGGGTGCAAGGATTCGACGCTGCTGGTAACCCTCTCGTTCCGATCGATGAGGAAGGCGAGGTGGCCGGCATCTACGAGCCCGCTAGCGTCGGAGCCAGCAACATGTTATCGGACATGTTCAATTTCTCGGCAGCAGCACCGTCGGCCACCGAGCTGCTCGCTAGCCAGATATCCGGCGGCTACCGCCTCCCGCCGAGGCCAACAGCGGTGGGTAGCTTCCCGGCCGATTGGTACGGAGGCCGTCAAGGAGTGGTACTGGGAGGTAACAGCGGTTTGAGCTCAATTGGTGAATCGACGTCGAAGCACCACCATGATGGCGGCCAGCAACATCCGTTGATGGGCTTGAACGCCGACTCGGCTGCTGCGATGCAGCTTTTTCTGATGAATCCACCACAGCCAGCGCCGCCGCCGCCACAACCGAGGTCTCCCTCTCCACCTCCACAAGCGGCTCCTCCCACACTCCACCACCACCACCACCACCATCCCCAGTCCTTCGGAGGAGAGGCGTCCTTTGGTGGAGGGCCAGTAGAAGGAAAAGGGCTCTCCTTGTCGTTGTCTTCATCTCTGCAACAGTTTGACATGGCCAAAGCTGATGAGCTAAAACTCCGGGAAGGGATGCTGTACTTTAACAACCAGCAGCAGCAGCATCCAACATCACACTTGCAAGGCCATGGTGAGCCGGCGCACATGGGCTACGGCGCCATGGCCGCAGTGAACGTGCTCAGGAACTCCAAGTACGCCAGGGCGGCGCAGCAGCTCTTGGAGGAGTTCTGCAGCGTGGGGAGAGGCCAGTCGAAGGCGACTAGGGTAGGCCGGCAACGAGGTGGAGGCTCTTCCAACCCTGACGTTAACCCTAGTGCCGCTGGCGCTGGCGCTGCCGGTGGTGGTGCTTCCACTTCAGCTGCTGCATCTTCTTCTTCCTCCAAACCAGACATCACTACCTTGTCTTCTGCAGATAAATTTGAGTACCAGAGGAAGAAAGCCAAGCTTATCTCGATGCTTGATGAGGCACGTATCACTCTCTCCCTCTCTCTTACTTCCATCTCCTCTTACACAAAATTCTTACCTTTACCAAGCCTTCTCTTCTTGCTGATTTCTTTCTCATCGAGAGGCCACCAAATATGTTATTTTGTGTTCAGGTAGCAACAAAAGATAAATGTGCTAATTAATTGTCCAGTCATTTTTGAGAGCATCTCCTCCATAGTGCTTGTTGTACTTCAGATTCATTCTTTTCTCCAACACAGATCATTACAGTTGCATTTGATTTGGGAAATCGCCTTCTCTGGTACTTTTCTTGGTTTACCACCATCACCACATGCAAATGCTTGTGTTGTGGTGTTCCGATTCCAAAAGATTCATTACCCATCACGGTAACACTGCACACCAACCAAACCGGTGTTGACTTTGTGGTTGTGGTGTTTCTATTGGTAGAGAGAGAGAGAGAGAGAGAGAGAGAGAGAGAGAGAGACTTTCTATACATATTGCTACAATATGTATTCTTCCAAGTAACGATCCTTGTAATGTGCTGTGAGTGGCTTATGGCATTGGGTTGCTGCACTGTCCTCATGCAGCCCTTACATTTGGCTTAGCAGCTTTACCAAAGATCTAAGCGTTTTGGCAGTCTTGATATCATCTACTCGTCCCTCACCTTTCTTGGAAGGCCAGTGAGCCGACACCCAGGTGCAGAAAAGACATGATTGATCTCCACCAACGTGGCCTAGCTCTCTCTCTCTCTCTCTCTCAAATGACTTCACCCCCTCCTCCTCTTGTCCATCATTTGTATCAGCCACATGACAGAAAAGGAGAAGAAAATTATTGTCCTCGGTGTTGGGTGTGTTACTACAGCTTATTTAGTTTGGCATGTGTCATTCTTTACACTCCTTTTTGTTGCTTAGCCTTCAATGTAATAGTATCCCACTTTGATCCATGAAACGTAAGACTCGACGGTATGTATGGTGGTTTACATCTTCCGATGCCGCAGGTGGACAGAAGATACAACCACTACTGCGACCAGATGCAGATGGTGGTGAACTCCTTTGACTCGGTTATGGGCTTCGGAGCGGCGGCGCCTTACACAGCCCTCGCACAGAAGGCCATGTCGCGACACTTCCGGTGCCTCAAGGATGCAATCGCCACACAGCTGAAGCAAACGTGCGAGCTTCTGGGTGACAAAGAGGGCGCGAGCGGCTCCGGCATCACCAAGGGAGAGACGCCGCGCCTCCGCTTTATCGACCAGAACTTACGCCAGCAGCGTGCGTTCCACCAGATGGGGATGATGGAGCAGGAAGCGTGGCGGCCACAGCGCGGCTTGCCGGAGCGCTCCGTCAATATTTTGAGATCTTGGCTTTTCGAGCACTTCCTTCACCCGTACGTCTTCTCACTCTCTCTCACTCTCTCTGCAGATTGATTACCTCTTTCTCTACACTCTGAAACACGTTGACGTCGATGATATCCCTACTCATTGCTTCTTCATCACCCATCTTTTACTAGATATGCATGCCTCAATTTTCCTACTCAAGATTTCTGCATGTAGCTGTACCTCTCTCTCTCTCTCTCTCTCTCTCTCTCTCTCTCTTGAGTTGAGCACGATCGACAGAGCTAACGGTATGAAGCATGAGGCTGCCGCTCTACTCGGTAGCCACGGCATTGAAAGCAGCAACGGGTGGAGTAAATGACCATCACTTTCTGTAATATGGCCTGCTTTTATCAAGAGAGTCAGCAATTAGCAGTAAATGATTAGAGGCTTTCCGTAATCTGAATTCACTTTTATCAATGCCACACCACCGTCCTTAGGTTTATAGTCTTTTACTCCTCACCACATAAAAAAGCTGAGCAAAAGCTTATCCCTTTGCTCCATCCTTTTATAGGGATACCCCAACAGCAGTCCCTTTATGACAGCATTTAGTATCTCCTGTCCTTGCTGCTTTTTCACAGTAAAAAATATAAAGAAATGGTATATATATACATATATATATGTGTTGTTGGTAATTCATGATTGATGAATAGTGATAGTCTGTGTGTGTGTATATGTGCAGTACTGATGTCCTTTTCAGCTTTCTTATGTTATCAGGTACCCTAGTGATGCAGATAAGCATTTGTTGGCACGGCAGACAGGTTTATCCAGAAATCAGGTTTGTCCTCATCTCTCTCAATGATGAAAGAGATTCACCAGCTTTCTCTAAATCCTCGATCAATTACTTGGACACCCAGAATATTAACTCAGCTACCTTCCATGCCCTTTGCTCTCTCTCTCTCTCTCTCTCTCTCTCTCTCTCTAACTTTATTTCAAAGCTTCTCCATTCCTTCACAGTCAAAAGAACCAACCCTATGGAACAGTAAATGTAGCTTTTATCCTTTTTCTTCTTCTCAGCGATCTCAGTTACTTGTGTGATACTAAGCTTTTCCCTCTGAATCTCACTTGAAAACATTAGGTTTTGATGCAACAAACAGCAATCTTGAGAATGCAGACTACATTCATTATCGTACGTGTATAATCTACCGCCTGTTTCAGGTCTCCAACTGGTTCATCAATGCTCGGGTCCGCCTATGGAAGCCCATGGTGGAGGACATGTACCAACAGGAGTTCAAAGAGGAGGGGGAGGAAAGCGAGAAGGGTGAGACGAGCCGCCAAAGAGCACAGTCACCACCACCACCACCATCACAGCAGCAGCAGCAGCAGCAAACACAGCAAGTCCGCAGAGTAGGAGAAGCCAACGCTCCCGCGGAAGGTGACCCCTCCGCGAGCTCGTCTTCCATGAGCAGGCAGCACCACTTCGTCTCCTCCTCCGAGACCCTGCCGCCGGGCGTCGCTTTCTCCCACCACGGCCACTCGAGTGGCGGTAGCGACGATAACGTCCTCATCATGCCGCACGTGCCCGCAAGCGACGTGTACCGGTTCGGGACGACCGCCGGGGCAGCCTCATCGCTTGGGGCACCTGCGCCGGCGAGGTTCGGCACCACAGGCGACGTGTCGCTCACCCTCGGACTACGGCACGCCGGTGGCAATCCGTCGGAGAAGAGCCAGTTCTCGGTTCGGGACTTCGGTGGCTGACAAGAGAGAGAAAGAGGCATCAGGAGATCAACAGCTTCCTTCCTTTAACCAATGTAGCTCTCTTACTCCTCCCCCCACTTTGAAATTATGGAGCAGAACTATAGCAAGAAAAAGACATAGAACTGTGGGTCATAGATTGGTTTTGCAGGCTGTTCTTTCCTACTTCTTTCTAAAATTTTACAGAGACATAATGGTATTGGTGAGATAGTTACTGTGATTTTTATCTCATCTCAAAGTTCATAGTCGTACCACACGAATGTTTGGAATGGTGGTTGACATTGATCTGGAAAATGATTGCCATGCATCAAGAAATGACACCCGACAGTAACCCTGTTGCTTTGGACCATGGCTGAGGGACCATCCCACTAGCGGGCGGACGAGGCAATTGGCACAAGGGTAGAGTTAGAAGAACACGACGGCGAAGGGACGCATGCCGGTCTGACAGTGTTAGCTTATGGGGTTGTTTTTACACTCAGAAATATTGCTGTCTAAACAAAATTAAGTACACATTCTCAGTGGCACAATCCAATCCAAGATCTATAGAAGAGAGGGAAACGAAGGAGACAGCACAGCGAAGAATGTGAAGGGAAACATTCTCCATGATCCGTGATTGATTTTTCTCTTCGTTTTTTTGTTTGTTTGTTTGTTCTTCCGAAGATGTAAAAGATCTTTTGTTGTTGTTCCACCCCCCCCACCCCAACCGTGCAGATGAGTTATACAGTGAAAACAGATAGAATGAGAAGTTTTATCATCTATAGTGAGATGACAATCGAATCAAGATTGCTTTTGGAATGTCCAAAAATATATATTTTAAGATTCATGCATCTTTTCATGATAAACATACTTAGCATATATTATTTTCATGATGTTTCTATGAGAAGCCTTCTTTCTCACATTGTTCAATGACTAATTTCCACTTCCCTGTACACCATTAGATGCCTTGTGATCACACTGCATGCTCATACCATGAATCCCCCTAACATGTTTCCTATCAACAAGCACTCACAAAGGGAAGAATGACAATAACCTGACAGTGGATTCTCCCTTTCAACTTGAGAAAAATAAAATTTTCAATAACCTTTTTTCAGAATATTCTCATACAGCAGGAACTTGAATGGACGTATGATACAAGTCAGTAGTAGTCAACCTAGTTAGAGATGACACCCAACAACCTCGTAGATCCACTGCCGAGGAAAAACAAATTTGTACATGTGACAAGTAACCTGGGCCTCGAGCAAGACAGCATACCTTCGTGTGCAAATGTCGGCATTTCAGCATCGCAGATGACTGACCAGTCCGACGATGCGGGTGCCCCTAATGATCTGTCCAGTTTGCAATCTCGAAAAGAATCATGAATTCTCCACTGTGAAGGGTGTGATATTTAGCACGCCCAAACAATGGGACACATAAAATACTTCAATTAAATGATTCATAAAGAAAAAACAACTCAATACAAGCGGCCTCGACAGTTGGAAGCCCCACAATGGCAAGGGTGACCCTCTCCAGGTACAAGCTTGGAACGGTAGTCATATGCCAGTTCTTCCCCTATGGCGATCTAACAATCAAGAGACAATGGTAAGCAGGAGCACATGTCATGTCAAGGTTATAGGTTGAGGAATGAGAGGAAAAAAAATCCATACATCTCGACTTGCGTATAGACCAACACGAGCAAGCTGGCAGTCCATGTTGTCCACTAACACTAGATAATTCATGAGGTTGGGCGAACAGCTGTGGCCATTTTCAAAGAGAATATAGATTGTTAGACATGTCAACATGCAAGATTACAAATCACATGGAGCTCAAATGCTAACTGGAATCACACGGGTAATACCTGTGATTAATAAATCGTGAAACATTCCCATGTTTAGTGGCATCAATCACATATGGCACCGTCCCTTCGGTCAAACCTTGGGCACAATCAATATGGGCATCAATGTCATACAAATAACTACATCCATGAGAGTCATACCTGCAAAATTTTAAATAAATGAATTATTTAGGATAAAAGAAACTACAAATGACAGTATGATAATGAATATAAATGCATCAGCAGCATAAGAGACCTCTCCCCCCATCTGCTGGCCTCGTGATCATTCAAGACCTCTCCAATGTACTCACACACAAAACTGCCACGTGAAATAGCTTCTCCTGCTCTGACTGCCCAACCCTGTAAGAACAGACAGAATTAATTAATGATTCCACAATTATCAAGGACTTAACATATTCACCTTCTTTTCTGTTCTGAAAATCTCCAGCTTAACTTGAATTCCTTTCTGCAAAACTCTGTTGGGACATGTTGCATCACACTTGCACATGGAGTTGCATTCATATACCAAGTGACCTTCCTGCAGTTTATCCAAGGAAAATATGCTTGAGCGTATAATTAAACAAAAAGTAATAAGATTTAGGATACGGACATTTTGGCCTTGCTTGCAAGGAGGTGCAGTCCATAAATTATGTGGTAATGGAGGGAGAGAGAAAAGGCAAGGGACTGAGGGAGGATAAACAAGAACATAATTGATCTCTTCACACTGGTGGACTACCCAAATTGTCTCGTTACTATAAAGGATATCATATCTAACCTTTCTTAAACACTTTGACATGTGCAATTCCGTGTGCAATATAACTAAACATACTGTGTTTAGGGAAAAAGATATCAGGAAAAAGACTATACAAAAGCATCTCTATCAGAATGCTGTACATGGAGAATGACTACCATGAAAAGACGACTTTATATCATAACAAATGATATTCAAGAGTCAAACAGGCCCTTAAAACACCATTGAGTAATGTGGCCACAAATGAGGCTAATAAGAGCTAGCATTATCTGTGATACACTATGCTGCATGATGAACCAGTGTAAATATGCTCCATCATCTTACCTAAATGATACAGGTATATAGTATATGTGAGTACATGTATATACACATCTACAGTCATACTTATTACTTGACTTCTTAGGGTCCATTTTGTCATTGAGATATAATAAGTGAGTCTAATCTTTTTGAACTTACAGTGATATAATATTCATAAATTTTTATAATATTTTTCTTTTTTCTGAGTCAAATAATTGGACATGTACCAAATCCTATTCTTTATAACAATTTAAACTTCACAGATATCCAACACAGAAATGAAATAATTCTCTCTTTTATCGTCATTAATCTGATTACTTTGACCTTTGGGCTGACATTCATACCCTGTGGATTAAATCTTTGTTTCGCTCACAGCATCTTGGAATCTACAGCATCATGGGAAACAGATCTGAACCCAAAATTCAGATCCTTAGGTCAGTTGTTTTGATGCATAAAGTCAAAACAGAAAACAGACTTTGGAAACCACAAAACTAGCTCATGCATTTGGTACGTGATAAGCCTAAAACAAGATTTTACTTGTCACATAACTATTATTTACTTGCCTCCAGCATTTTGGTTTGTACATCATGCGAAAGTGCTGCCTGGGTCGAGGCATTGCTCTTCCATGTTCATAACATGCTGACCAATAAATAAGAAAGCTATATATGCAGGAAAGAAAGAAGACATAAAGGGATTGGCATAAAAAATTACAGGTCAGGATCAGATTAACTTAGGTCAGTTTAGGCAATTTTACAAGTGAGAAACCATGAGAGGACAAAAGTTTGCTTAGGACTTTTATCAAAACCATAATCATGCCATAAAGAGAAAAAAAAGGATTGGACATATTGATACTGGTAATTCACAGACATAAGTTCAGCATAATAATTCATTCTCTAAAATGTTCAGCACCTTCTTGAAAAATATCCTAAAGGCGAAGTATGTCAGATAAGTTGAAAGGAATTTTTAGGATACTGCTTGGGTGTGAGTCCAGCACATCCTCGAATAATATCTATTTTAATTATTATTTAGAAAATCATGCTTCTAGGATACTTGAGGATTACTTTGTCAATACTATTTTGGGAATTTTGTTGTTCTTAAATGTTGAAACTTTTGATTGTAGACAAGATTAATATATGTTTAGATTTATCATTTCATGTTCATGTTAAACATCAAAATTTGATTTTTAATACTAACAAATAATAATATTCATTATCCATAAATTCTTTTTATCTTCTCTATATTCTTAAAGTATTATGTTACTGATACGATTGCTTACATAATGAATAGCTTAAGATACTGGTTAATTACTTGTTATTATTTATCATAAAATGTAACTATGTTTTTTTTTCAAAATAGTAAGTCGTAATGACTAATTGCCAATCTATTTGGGTCAGTCAGGTTGTCTCATGTCATTGAGTTATGTAAATCAATATCTTTAGTTAAATCAAGTGCATCTAATTCCTTTCTTATTGTTGTCAATAAATATTCTTAGATCTCTTTTACCTGACTTGTACTACTAATCATAATGGACTAACCCCATCTAACCACAGCAACTATAGATTTCTGTCCAACATATGCATACCATCTTGGATGGATTCTTTCATTCTAGTCTCTATTAAGAATAGACCTAATTCTTCATGTATGAAAACATTTCTTATTCCATCTTATATATATATATATATATATATATATATATATATATATATATATATACATACATACATACATATATTATATATGTATATGTACATATATTGTTGTATTTGAAATTCCTTTCTTTTAGTAATGTGCTGGTATTGTATCTCAAATTTTCAGAATCTACTGTATCAGTAAAGGTATTCTGTGTCCATACACATGCTTGTCAAAAAAAT
Source organism: Musa acuminata AAA Group (assembly GCF_036884655.1). Classification (NCBI taxonomy): domain Eukaryota; kingdom Viridiplantae; phylum Streptophyta; class Magnoliopsida; order Zingiberales; family Musaceae; genus Musa; species Musa acuminata. Next base: position 6,347,491 of record NC_088342.1, on the reverse strand, counting down.
AACATTTTTCCAAGCAATTGACAGAAAGGTCATAACATATAGCAATGAGTACGTCCTTGATGGAATAAAGTATTTCTATAAGCTTTTGCATAGTCAAAGTGACAATAATGGGCTTAGACACAATTAGTGGACATATCAGGAAAAAATGACATTCAAAATTTGGACATACAAAGACTGAGTTGCAACATTTAATGCAAAAGCAGGAAAAAGAAGTATTGAAAATTCTCTGCTGCAGACTCAACTTATTTAGCTATCCCCTATTTGCATGTTTTTCTTTCAGATTATGAAGTGTTAGGTGGTGGTTATATGGTGCACCCAGATGCTATATTTTCCAATTGTCTTGCAGGACAAAATGGATAGGAGACCATAGACATATCAAAATGTGCATTAAAAAAAAATTTGCATTCCATGTTAATTAACGAGAAACTTATAACAGCACAAACTATTTGTAGAATCAGTTGAATGTTACAGATCTATCCAGCCAACACTTCTCTCCTCCTCCATCACCTCCTCTTCCTTGTCTTCTGCTCCCTCGTCCCCCTCTTTTTGGTACCATGGTGCATGTGGGCATGTCATATGTCGATCTGCAGGCACGGACTGGTCTCATACTGGTCCGGCCATGAACTAACACAGGTCCAATACCAAAATATAGAATCTTGCTTAGAAGCATGTGAATTTTGGTATTTGAATGTCATTGAGGATACATGTTTATCTCCTTTTGAAGGTTATATGTTTATTTTACCTTTGAACACATGTAATAGGATAAATTTAAAACCCTGTCTTCTAGGTAGAACCGTAGAAGAGTAATTAGGGTCCCATGACAACAAGGAAATAAGAATGGGTCTCAAATATATTAAATAATAACTTGCCTCATTAAAAACAAAAGCCCTGACTCTCTATGGGACAATATTTTCTCCCTAAATTTGAGGTTCTTGTTAGCTAGTGATGTAGACAGGAGAAATCCAATTCATTGAAGTATCCAATAAGAAATCACATTAGTTGAACTCATTAAATAATTGATTTGAAACATAAATATGACATGAACAAAAATGTGCATCACTAATTTTGCAATGGTCAATTCCCACTTTGTCTCATGAGTTAGTTCTTTAAGTGCACTTGTTGAAAAATCTTAAATACAAATTTCATTGTTTAGTAAATATAACTTTGACTAAGTTCGTCTCAAGTTGCAAAATATCAACAAGGAAAAAATTGAATATCGGCCAATCTATGCAAAATAATAACAAATAATACCTCCAAGACTATTCGGCCTTTCTCATCATAAGCAAATCTACTGTGCATTGAATTGCCATTGACATCCTTAGCATTCACGTGATCATCATCGAAAAGGTACACATGATCACAATTTTCAGGATTACAAACTGAGCTTGGACATTTACAACCCAACTGTTGATCCTGCATAAAACATGCTTGGAAGCCAGTCATTCATCGTACGGTCAGCTATACTTGGATTAATAACTTATTTCTTCAGTAAAATTGTAGAAAACTCCAGCCTTGAATCATTTAAACATATAAATAGTGCAAGTACCTTAGCCTCTTGAGAAAGTGATGGCCCTATCAACCGTTTTGTCACATAATTGAATGCTTTCCAAGGCATCCAAATATGATGTTCCTGATCATCCGACGCTTCATGAGATGTTACAAGGAAACACTCCTTCAGATGCTCGTCAACTACACATGCAACTGGAACTGATTCTCTGCCAAAACTCACGTCTTCACACAAAATAATGCCGTTTGGCTTAGATTTGAAGTAAAGATGTTCTAGGTTGAGTATATAGTGGCTCTCATCCATCTCCCAGATTGCATTGCTAAAAGAATCCATCACATGTGCAGGATTTTCTGCAAGCCCATGTTTGAGAGCATGTAGAGGAGATAAAGAACATGTTTTTGTTGAAGGACTGCATCCTTTCGGACAGATGAACCCTTCTAGGTGCCAGCCTACTTCAATATTCAGCTCACTGCAAAGCTTCAGTGCCGTCAAATAAAGATTTTCTTGCAGGATCCCATATTTCACCTCTAGTGCAGCATTAAAACTAGTCCTGCAGCACGCGGAACGTGCAATAGAAAGTATCTCAAGGCTGCTTGGACGAGGTTTTGTTTTCTGGATCTCAGAAAACAATGTCTCTGCAACTCCTGAGCAATGGATATCTAACAGCCGCCCGAGACTTAATGATTCAGATGCCTGGGTTTGCACTTCTTTAACAGAGTGCACTGAGTGAGAAGATGTGATATGCTTTGATATGTCAAAACTAACACGATTCTTAAATCTGTATGCCGCATCAAGATTTTTCTTCAATCTTGGATAGTAATGCCTATCATGTTTGAGATGATAGCTTCCTCTCTTTGAAGAAAACTGGCTGATAGAATTTGGATTCATATGAGCAACTTGGTGGTGACGACCAAGATCTGGAAGATGATCAAATCTCAAACCACACAATCTACAGGTGACTTTTTGTGTACCATCCGGCTTCTCAGAAATAGAGGAGAGTTTATTGTCTATCTCTATTTTTGGCTGAACAGACTGATCCAGGGACTGTGGCCTAAGGTCTGGTATCCTAAAATCCATCGCATGGGATGACAAAATGTGTTGCCATAATTGCTCAGAACTGACAAAGTGACTATTGCAAGATATACATCTAAAGATTATTGAATGTTCAATAAATTGGACTCCATGTCTCTCCTTAACATGTGTTTCTAGGACTTTTCTATTGATAAATGAAGTCATGCAAACAGCACAAGCATATCCTCTAAAAAGCCATCGAGCTTCCTTTTTGTGGACTTCTCTCCAATGCATACCAAGCTTATGATCAGAAGCAAACACCTCAGCACAGATTTTACACTTGACACCAGGTTCGGTGTACTTGTCTTTGTTGTTTACCATAGGCATTAACATTATATTGGTTTCAGAGGGTGAAATTTGCCTGTCCTTTTCTGTATTGAAGCCCCATATATTTGAAAGTTTCTCCCTTTCACTTGAAACCAGCTTCAATAAGCATTCTCCTAAAGATTGATCTTTGGTGGCTTCGGATAATATCCATGACATCATGTCCCCTCTTGAAACCGGCCTTTGGCGGGATAGGCCATTTCTCATGAATCCATAGAGAAGCTCGCATGCCTGATGTAAACACAATTTTTCTTCCCTAGAGTTACACTTCTTAAGGAGATTCAAAAATATATCTTTTGACACCAGCCGACTCTTACCATTTCTTGCACGTTTAAGAAATTTTGGAAGGTGCTTGTCGCAGTACAAGGAGTGCCTCTTAGCATACTCTAGACATTGATCACCATTGTTTTGAAGATAGTTCCCAATGCAACGTGGTAATATTGCAGGCAGCGCATTATAAAGCTCAGATTTCTTCATCAAACAATTCCTTTCATCCAATGTTACACCAACCACAACTGGAACCAAGTTCTCATGTGTTGCCTGAATTTCTTTTGGTGACACATGCCCATCATGAACAATGTTTGAGCTAGAAAAGCTTTCCAAGACTAGATTTTCAATACGATTTCTGTTAACAGTGTTTCCTGAGGAATGATCGTCACTATACATTGTCTCATGACTTCTCAGAAACTGATGTTTCTTGCAGAAGGTGGATCCAAGTCGAGCACGATGCTTACATTTTCTGCCATGAGTAGTCGTACCCTCACACATCTGGGCTTCAACTGGAATTTTCTTTTGCCCTTCATGGGAAAACTTTACAGCATAATGAGCATTCAAGTGCACACAACAGTAAATGTCACCATCATTTGCCCACCTTCCACATTGTCGTCCTTTCGATGGTACAAAAGCTAAACATTGTCGGTATTTTTTTGGAGCATTTGATTCACTTTGATCATTTAGTAAGACCGCCTTTCCTCTTTCCATCCTCGTCTCAGTACCCACTTGAGGGATCTGAATTACCTTTGTATCTTTACATTCATCTACAAATTGATTGCATGGACTGGCCAGGGTATGAGATTCCGATGCCCTGGACATCATGGAGAGATTTTCCACCTTACATGGCTGACATGGTGCAGATTCTGGAACTTCTTGGCAATTAAAATGTCTTAAATCAGCCTCTACCATGTTGACCTGGGAAAATTCCTTACATGTGGGAGATTCCATTTGGGAAATGTAAGTTTCTGCATGGAGGACTTCAAGTTTGGGGCGCTTCCTACTGGTTTCAAAATCCACAACCAAAGAATTTGTCACATTATTGGGACCCATATCTCCAACGGTAGCAGTTGGATATGAAGAAAAGAAGTATTTCATGGCTTCTTGTTTCCAAGTTTTCCACTCAAGACTTAACTCAGGCTGCATAGGTGCACTCCACAGCTCATTGACTTTCATCCAAAGTACTGAATCCATCAATTCCTGGTTCAGGAAAAGAAACAAGTTATCCAGAAGAAACTGAAGTTATTGAAAAGGAATGAGAAAGATTGTATTACAATGGAATGATTTGGTAGTAAAACCACAACCAAATATAACAGAAAATCATAAATTAAAAAAAAAGGATCAGATTAATAAAGATGTTAAAGAAGGAAGATACACATCCATGATCTGTCAGGAACTGCATCAGAAATATTAATGATTTGCTATCGAAGTTTCAGAATATTTAGTTGTTCTATACCCCCAAGGATGGAAATAAGGCTGCTCGTTCCCTAGCTATCAATGCAAAATTATTGGGAGTTTATCAGGTTTGGAGATCTCAATGGCCTCCTTTTTTTGTCTTGTATTTTAAGCTCTGAAGAGCTTGATACCAGTTATGCTTTCTGAATCAATTAGTTGATTTATTTTTGGGCAAAAAAAGGATCAGCCCTCATAAATCTTGCAACAAAGGATTTGGATTTTTCCAACACAACAAATTGTGTCATGTTTGTGCCAACAGCCAACCAATACAAGGAAAAGTGCTTAGCCAAGATGACAATACCACATCAACAGGTTAGTCACATGCCAACCAATCAAGCACACTTAATGTACGTCAATGAACCTAATGTTAAATCATATGAGAGAAGTAATGATTAGAACGAAATTGATAAATATTATGGTGTGAGAGGAGTATAACCAAAATGGAATAGGGCTTGACAAGTCCCTTCCTAAAGAAGATGATCAAACATTAAAGTCAACCATCTAGAACTAGTCTTGAAACTTTCTGCATAGGTGAAATTCATTATGTGACTTTTTGTTTATAAACTATAAACCAAGGTTCGTAATTTCATACCGCACCGGAATATCGAGCTCAGCTCGATACGGTACGAGTATACCGAGTAGTGCGTTTTAGCATATCGCTCGATATATATATATATATATATATATATATATATATATATATATATATATATATATATATATATATATAATAATAATAATAATAATAATAATAATAAGTTCAAAAAAAAGGGTGACGTCACCTCGTTTCTTCTGCCAGCGTGGGGAGAAGAAATGTCACCTCGTTTCTTCTCCCCGCACGGATTAGAAGTCATCGACGATGCCAAGGCCTCGTCGCCTCAGATGAGGAGGAAGCGGCATCTTATCTGCGACGTCCGGCGAGGGAGGGTGGCGACGAATCGGGACTGTCGAGGGAGAGCGACACCGGATCTCTAGGTTCTCCCTTTTCTCCTCCCTCTTTTTCCTTCTCCCTCGGCTAATAATGCCCAATAACGAGCGACGACAGTCAAAATCAACCGTCATCGACCAATTTCGTGTGGTAATGGGACGGAAACATCCCCAATCGACGATACCGCCCGGTAGCGAGTGGTCCGTGTACCAGTCTGCTGGCGGACCGGTACGTAACCCCCGATACAGGTGGTACCATTCGAAATTAAAAACCTTGCTATAAACATTCATATTTTAGTTAGATCATACCCATAGTTTATATCATGGTTTGCAGTACCGGTCCGTACCGCCCGGTACGGGCGGTACGTACCGGTCCGACAGGCTTCCGGTACACGGACCGCCTGTTACCGGTCAGTACTGTAGCAGTACTGTAGTGCTCGGCACGCTTGAATATACCGCTCAATACACCTGGGTGTACCGAGCGGTATACCGTACCGTACCGGTACCGAGCCCAGGTCGAAACTCCGGTACGGTACTGTATTGCGAACCTTGGTTTATATAGCCTAATGGTGGTGGCAAGTGGTATATAACAAGGTATGCAATTTCGAATAATATCGTCCGGTACGGGCGGTACATACCGGTTCGTCAGCTTACTGGTACACAGACCGCCCCTTACAGGACGGACCGAAATATATATATATTATAAAAGGCGACGTCACATCGCCTTTTATAATAATAATAACAATATATATATATATATATATATATATATATATATATATATATATATATATATATATATATAAACGAGGCGACGTTGCCCCGCGTGGGAGAAGGAAAAGGCGACGTCACCGAGGCGACGCTACGTCGCCTTTTATAATAATAATATATATATATATATATATATAAACGAGGCGACGTCGCCCCGCATGGGAGAAGGAAAAGACGACGTCGCCTTTTATAAATATATATATATATATATAATCTTTTATATATAAATATATATTTATTAATTTATATATATATATATATAAACGATGCGACGTCGTCCCGCTTGGGAGAAGAGAGAGTATATATATATATATATATATACCGAGCGGTATACCGAACGGTATACTGCTCGATATACAGTTTTGTACCATACCGAGCGAACATCAAAACTCCGGTACGGTACGAAATTACATACCTTGGTATATAATGTGGCATCTGCGTTTTTTTTTTTAAGTTATAGTTGTTCATAATTTGGTTGGTCACTTTGGTGCATTAGTATGTTATCTATCCATTTTAAGCCAAGCAAATCAATTTGGCTGAAGTTAAAATCGATTTCATGTGAAAGGTGCACCTTCTTTTACTCATAATCAAATAATCTTCTCCATCTTATGTAATATATATCCTTCGTATATATTTTAAATAGGATCAGATCATGTGTCTGCATATATATCCACATATTGCATATACACTAAGTGGTGACCCAATTGCCTAAATACCATTTCTGCTTTTTAAAACCTTGTTTTTATCCGACTCAATCATCCATTCCACTAGCCAAACAGAGACCTTTGTGTAAGCATGCTTGCACTTAAAACAATAACAGCTTTGAAAAGACCAAGCATAACAGGGCTGGTTGGACCCATGTTTGACTCAATTTACTGAGGTCCATTTCATTTAGACACATCATGACACAATTGGTCACCCATGAGAATGAGACACTAAACATCAGGACTATCAAAGCCAAAAATAATAGCTAATGTAGAATAGTATATACACTTGACAGAGAGCCCATGGAAATTAATAAACTGAAATAAAAGGCCTTCAGATTCATCAACAACTCAATAACATTATGCAACTAATTATTTCTTCATGATTTTGCACAAGCATGCTTGAGCAAATGTGCATATAATTCATACTAACAACAAATTTAGCTCACAAAGATACAGCTTACAAGCATAAGCTGTAGTAGTATGTGATAGCAGGATTTTTGTTGCTGATATCCAATGTTTGTAGACTATAGCTGAAATAATTTTACTTATGAAGCATGACTATAAAGGTGCTTTGTCTATATGATGATATACATAATAATTTAAATGACTCGAATCAGAACATAACCATTTTATAGACCTAAAAAGGACATACCCAGTGCACCCTCATGCCAATGCGGGGCCTAAGGAGCATCAATAGGTTAGTTTTTCAATTGTCTTTCAGACTAACCGTATAGAGGTTGAGTAGAACTGTTCAAGCTACCTAGTGAGCGGTACAATACACAACTGCGATTTTGAAAGGCTAGCTCTACTCACAGTCCATATCAGTAAAATCTAATGGCAACAAGGACAAAGGATTGCTGGCCAACATATGTCATCAACAAATACCAATAATGTATGCCACAGATCATAGAAAATTTTATTCCAGCATTAGGACAGAAATGAAGAAGACATTACAGAATTTTCATACCTCTGTAAGTATTTCAATGGACTCAGCACTTTGTGCATTCTGGCATTTGCTTTTCCAGGAACCATAAGAATCAACAAGCCAAGCACGATTCACATAATGAGGAAGAATCATCTGTGAGAAACAAATGCCCATTACTGAAAATCTTAACATGTCTCAACATACAAATATTAGTCTAACTCTATAAAAAAAGTTCATCTCATACTATGTTATAAAAACATATATTGCCAAGCAGAATCTAGACTGGTAAAATGACAGCAAGACTGCATTTTATACAAAACATAAACAACCGAAGACTGTTTTTAGGTGTTGCATTCGTAACAAGTACAAACAGTACTGATGATACAGTAGAACCAAGGATTAAGTTATGCAACACTGTGCCTATGACAATCGGTTGTTGGCACTATAAGATACAACATCATACAGCCAAACAATGAATGGAAACACTTTTTCTTTTTTCTTACACATTTGCTTTGTTTGTGCCAGTGGTTTGTATTGTTCTAAGTGTGCAATACCTAAACTATACTAATCTACATAGGCTAATTGCAATAAGGTAAAAGGGTGCATACAGTAACATAAAGACACGAAATGTTATAAATTTACAGGCAGATAACTAGTGTATGTGAGACAGTTCCAAATAGAGGTTTAATTATGAACTCACCATGTTAAAGACTAAGTTGTACAACATCTACCACAAAATGTGGTGCCATCAAAGCCTGCAGTCAACATTCTTTAGAAATTAAGTTGACCTTATATAAACATGCGCAATGTACATGTACCAATAATCATGTTTGCTATTTTTGTTGCCTTATTGATAGTCCTTATTTGTAATTTAGATATTTCTTATTTGTAATTTAGTAATTAAATCAGTTTTTAAACAATAATTTTATATAAATCAGGCAAATTTAGCTGGCAATGAATTGTCAAGTTATTACACTTTAGGGCCCCAAATACTTAGATTAAAAAGTAAAAACAATCATAACCAAGGCATACAATTACAAACATATAAACCTAAAAATTCAACAAAGATTATGGTAAGTATTCTCATATTTAAGGTCATTAAAATAAATGGACTTACAGTTTGAAGCTTTAATAGCATTCTTCCAAGATCAGCATAGTCCCTACACTGAGAAGCTTCCATAGCAAACTCCTTCCATGCCGTAGCTTTACGGGCATTCTCAATTACAGCCTGATGAAACAAATGCAAATTTGACTCAGAAAATAAATCAGAATATATCAAGTAGGATGAAATAAGACAATGAGATGATTTAAATATAAAAACAGAAGCACCTCGGTGTGTAGCTGATCACCAATATTTAACATTGCAACAGCAAGTTTTTGCATAATATGCCAATGCGGAAGAGTCAGATCCTTCACCAGTTTTCTCCATCTACGATGGGATCCTCGAACAAGTGGTTCTGGTAATTCATCAATCGAGCGAACAAGTAGCATATCCGCCCAACAATATGTCCTTGTACGAGGAAAAAAGACTGGAATGTACCTCTTTCTCTCATGTGTAGGCTTTGCCCTTAAAGCTGACAGTGAACAATCAGCCCTAGGACACCGAATTCCTGTTTGCCACTTACCTCTCCACTGCTCTCAATAGAAAATAAAATTTCTCAAAATGAGATAAGAGATTTTTTTAGTCATTTTCCAAAATATAATGAAAGAAAATTGACTGCATCAGAAAAAACAAAGTTACTCCGTTAAGGATGCTGAATAACTATATGATTCTTCGGCGATTAGTTTAGGAGAAGGGTCGGATAATTCTTACAAGCAATAGTTATTTTTCAAGGCAATATCCTAATTTCTCTAATAGTAAATAATCATCAAGATCAAAGTCTAACTAATAGAAGATTGTTAGCAAGAAGATTCAAGGTCTGTTTCTCCGAATTCATTAAAGTTATCATCAGGCAGTGAAAAACTCATATGCAGTTAGACACACAATTTAGAAAAAAAAACATAAAACATATTGCTTATAGAACCTTTAAAAAGACAGTTTAAGATACCAATTCCTGCCTAATGCTACTGGCAGATTCTTCAAAGTTTGCCTAAAACCAGGAATACTAGTCAAAAAAGCACAATTCAGTGAAAGAAGGAAAGAAGTTCTGAAACTACAATATTCATACATAAAGTCACACTCCAAAATGTGTGAATGAAAAAAATATTTCAAGAAGCACCTAAAGAATTTGGAGTACCAAAAAATTGCAAGATGCAAACACGACAACCAGTCCTACAACCATCATATGCTAACCAGGTACATGGAGGTCAAATGGTCAATGTATCCAAGAATCAACATCCAAACAAATAAGCATACAAAAAAAAAACCCAATATAAGCAGTCTTTATTTAGAGAGATTTTTTCCATGACTTGAACTTTTGTCTCCCAAGTCACAAGGGAGCAACAAGGTTACAAATAGGCATAATATAAATCATCAAAAAAAAAAAAGCATTAGTAGAATCTTACTATTTCATATAACAACCTCATCACGCAATTCAACTTGGTAAAAAAATAAACTATGCACTTGGGGGGCCACCACTGGCTGATCCCACTCAGCAGCTTCACCATCCCTTGAGATGAATAAGTTGTTAGCGGTTTATTTCTTCACCAATACCCACCAAACGACAGTTACTATCATGGAAAAAGATTGACTTGGGAGAATATAGGCAAAAGGAGAGCCTTAAGGTACCTAACCTATGCACAGTTAGACTATCACATACACATATATACCTCCATATCTTTGCTCATTTGTTAGAAACATTGTGTCAATAATTATCTGCCTGCATGCAAAATAAAAGGCTTCATATACTAAAGATAATAATGATATACATATTGGTCCCTGTCTTCATTTGTACCTACAATTTTCTAATGATTTTGCAAAATTACAATATATCTTATAAGCGTTTTGAGATAGTCTACTTTGCCTTATAAGGTTTCGTTTCCATGATTAATTGACGACATAAGTATTAATTTTGGTTCACTGGTTATAAGTGTGCAGGAATTTGCAACTTGTTCTGCATTTGGAATCATTATTGTTGTTGTCGTATGTATGATAAGCTAGGATTCCTAGGTTCTCTATGTTCTGAAACCAAAATTGAGTTACTGATTTTTCTTCTTTTCCCTTTTTTTCTAAGTTAGATAATAGGGAAAGGATATCTCATGACATTAATGACCACTTTGCAAATACATGACCAAAAAAAGATGAGCAAGAAAGCCAAGCACAGTATACTTCATTCTTGCTTCAAGATATGCAGCAAATGACCTAGAAAATGTGAATCTTAGAGAAACATCAAGACCTTCTCTTTATAATGAGCATACCAATCTCCTTGATATGGAAAAGGAGCAACCTGGCACATCAGATCCAGCACACTTTTTAGCATAAATACTCATTTCAATCCACTAAGCAAACAATGGATCTAACGTGGCTGTCAGGAAGTACAATTTGGTTATAAAATCATAAAAATCAGTGCAAATTGCAGAGTAGATTAACTTCAAATTTACCAATCAACTACTTTATCTTTCTTAAACATACGAGTTCAGTAATTGCACAATCATCTGATGAGAAAGTTGTTAGACATTCCTCATTATTGTCATCTTCAAAAAGGACAAATCGACAACTAAATGTCAGCAAGATACCATAAATAAAAGGAAACAACAGATATGATCAAAGCAAAAAAAATAATATCATATTTTCCTACAGAAAAGTTTTGAGATTACAAAATGGATGCATATATACAGGCTAGTTGTTTAAGTGTAAGATTGAAGCATACGGCATACCTTTACCCAGAGTGCTACAGCATGATCCTGTTCAAGATAGTTGTAATAGTTGTTCACCTGAGTACCTAATTCTCCCTCTTGATCTCCATTTTGCACATTCAACTCCATCTTCTCCATTAATTGGTCACTGCCAGTGGATGACAAAATATTATTTCCATGCCCCTCAGTAGGAACATTGTGTGCCTCAGAATCATTGCTACTTGCAAGACTTGTTAGCTCACTAATAACACAAGCATGGTCTTTGTTGTCACCATCAGTATATGAAATATCAGTCTCTACAAAACCCAGGTTACAAGATTCATCTAGTCCAGAACCATCTATTCTTTCCCTCTGGACGTCCTTTAAAGGAATGCGACCAGTTGAGTTTAATCCAGCCGTTAATTTTGCTCGTTGTTCTTGTTTAGAGTAAGTGACCTCTCCCAAACAATAAGCATTTGACAAGGAATGCAATTCTACTGTAGAAAATACGTTATTGCAATCTTCAATACAAAAAGAATCTTCTTCCAATAAGTTGTTGTTTGATAGCTTAACTCCAGCAAGGTGGATTTTAGCAGCTGAGCAGTCAGTGCTTTCTTTATGGTGATTCGTTAGTTCTACATCAGCCCTCCCTTCTTGCAAGTGATCAGCATGCATGCCATCCAAAAGAGTTATTGTCTGACTGTGGAGAGAGGCTGTAACATTTTTAAAACTGCCATCTTTTTCTGTGTGTATTTGCTCAGCATCATCTCCTCGTTGAGCAAAATCAATGTTCAGTGCAGTTTGCTTTCTGTCACAAGTTGCAAGCAATAGGTTCTCTACCGGCCTTGGCTGCTGGCGATCTGCATGTGGAAATGTAGGTTCTTCTACCATGTCTTCTGTTGGCTTAGATCGTAGACTTTGATCACCAATGTACTGAATTTCTGATAAAGAGAGCACCGACATAACTCCCTTCTGTCGATACGAATGCCATAAAAAGTTCCTAGTTATACAATGTATCACGGGTCTAATCCCTGTTTCAATCAAACTTATACCCATCAGTTTACACACATGCAGTACGTCATCAATGTACAATGAAAATCGTAAACAGATTCATTTACAACAACTTAACCAGCATATCAATTCCATACAAATAATTTAACTAACACACAAATTGTACCATAACAAGAAAAATAAATATGTGTCATGACACTTGTGTCGGTTTATATGGCATGGAACACAAAATTAATGCTAGTTGTCATAGAGAGGCCCCGAACAAAGTAAATTTCTAAAGTCAGGCTAAGCAGATTAGATCCATACTAAAGTACATGGATGTGTGGCAGAAAATTAGATCCATACTTAAATGATGTAACCAACACTAACACATACCTTCAAACCCCAAAGCTCCATACCTTCGTAATTATGTAATATCAATCTACCTCTTGATGAGAGACTAATATTCTAAACAAATAATGCTCCAGATATTTCAGTTTCAGCTGCAAAATGAAACTTTCAAGTTGCTGATTGCAACAAATGTCCCATAACCGAACGCCAAACACATAGGGCTTCATGACATTGCCAAGCATTCATTCCGTGACGACAAGGATACATCGTGATCTGCTACTAGAACCATCACCAACGTAACCCAAGTTGCAGTAAATGAAACCCTAATTATCATCGGGCTCAAAACGCCTAACCCTAATTCTCAACACCCGGCCCCAAGATCCTAAAATCGCCAAATCCAACCAAGGATACGATCCACAAAAAACAAAATTCGCCCATTTGCCAACTCCTTTCCAGTAGTTTGTAGCATAAAATATATAGATTTGACTAGATTCCCCTTCTTTTATCCACCTCTTGGGCTGCCAAGAAAGGGGTAAAAGCAAACCCAACGATCAATCAGGTGGTGCCAGATTGCGACCGCGCGTGCCCTAACAAAAGTCGGTTCTCGCCACAAGCAAGATTCTTGTCGTTGAGGGCATACAATTAAATCTAATCTAGGGATGGATCGACAAAACTACCAGTTCGAAACGAGGTGGAGGGGGGCGTTACCTCCACCTTAGCGCCGATCTCCGGCCGCCATCGGCACAGGTGGTGGCGGATTCGGGATCGGACGCAGCAACTTTGGGAAGTCGGCGAGGGAGATCGATTCGTGCACGTCCCACCACCGGCGGAGCCCCTTTTATTATTGTTTGATTTATTATTCTCTGTTATTGCTTAGTTTTTATTCTCTCATCCACTTCGTAATACGTATACTTCAAATTACACTTGTATTCCTCCAAAAATCAGTAATTTTCCTATTTGCCCCTCTACATTTCATTTTAATGTATACATCCCTGTGTGTACCTCAAAAGCCTTAAAATGACGTTGGTGCCCTTCAAAATAATAATTTTTATTTGACCTTTTTTATTTTATTTTTGATATAAAATTTGATTTTCAACACTCACTAATATCTAATTTATTGGACTTTTGCTAACAAAAGTGCCATATTTAAATATTTTAAAAATATATGTAATGGAAAAAAAATTTGAGATATATATATATATATTTATTTATTTATTTTAAGTGACAGAAATTGTAATAATTATATTCCCTTTGTGAAAAGAGACAATATAGGTTTGGAAATAGAGCATAATATGAGCAAAAGCAACTCAAATTGCAATGTCTGTTCATCATTTCCATTGGTCATCTTCATAACATAATAGACAAGAATAAAAATGAGAAATGTTTCTTCAGTTTGCTCTCTCTCTCTCTCTCTCTCTCTCTCTCATCATGTCACACTTCTCTTTCCCTGAAAACATGATGGAAGAGAAATCCTGTTTCAAGGCATACTAAATCAGAACATCATATGGCTAAACTACATGACAAAAGAGGTGACTTGACCTTCTCATGGGCTTGCACACTGGCAAGCAAGAAAGCAAGCCCAAGATGAACTTATTACCTAAAGGCTTCCTCTCCAATTGTAGTACACTCACACTTGCTACCATTGCCTTCCTCATTCACCAATCCTTTTCCCCTAACAATGAGTGACCAACCATGTCACCTCCTCTTCTACTACATCAAGAACATTCTCCTTGCATCACTAGAGCAATAGATCCAAACCTTCACAGAGTTGGAAATGCCCCTTCCTACTGAGATTAATAGCAAAGCTGGAATTAGAATCATAGCAGACAAATTTCATGTTGCCATTGACAGTCAAGTTACCAGAGCATCATCTTCCAAAGAACCATTTCGAATCACATTGGGTGGAGGTTGGTTTGCAAATCTGATACAACTCTTTGTGGTTCCTTCCAAATGTAAAGAGTGACAGGGCAAAAGAACATGTCATCAACTTGCTCGAAAGCAGGAGCAACAAGTGTGTCAGAGATCAGAGCTTATTTCCAAGGAAATTCCAAGCTTTAGATATGGAAAAATTGGAACCCTGGGAAGAAAATCCAGAGTGGAATCTCAGGCATATGCTGCAGATTTCAGATGCTGAAGACTCTTACCCAACTGGAATTTGCTTGCAGGAACAAAGCAGTGGGAGAAACAAGCTATCATTGGTTTGCAGATGAGCAACTTTTGATTGCAAAGTATATCAGCAGCATCTTCTCTTTCCCAGAGATCCATATAGCAGCCAATTGTCCCACCAAAACTGTACATACTTACAGAAAATGAAATCATTGCCTTCAGTAGTTCTTTTGAATTATATGGTTCTCTACCACTAAACCTCAGCTTCTTTCTAGCATGATATAATTCCCAAGTCTGTGATATACTAATTTTGCATTCCCTGCAATTCTCATGATCTGCATCTTCTACTGACTCTACTTGCTATGTCAGTCTTATGTACCAATTTCACATGGTAAGAGTACTATGGTTTTAATGATTAGAAGGACTGCATGATTGGGATTGATGGACAGATAGATAAATGGTACAATCATTAAATGTGCATGAATCCATAAAAGACAAGCTAACTGATGCCCTTTCCGTCACCATGAAAGCCTCTGAAGAAGATATGCCACAGGCAAGCAATTAGCAAACACGTAAAACACCTAAAGGAAGAATAAGAAGAAGACGGGTGTAACTCTTTCTCATGTAGGCCGTACAAATCCATGGCTTTTAGTGGAGAAGAGCAAGAAGAAGAAGAAGAATTCTTGGTTGTGGCGATGGAGATTGATAACCATGAGATTGGCATTTACACAAACACAATAATTACATTCCACGATAAGGGAGTTAGAAGTCACGCTTGAGGTGACCAAATTGGTTTTGCCGTGTGGGAAGATCATTAGAGAGTCATTTATATCCTCTCGGATTTAGGTGCTATAGATATATGTAGATTGATGCAGTGAATATTTCTATCTCGGAGATCAAGACATCAAAATTATTGGGTCCAGCTTGTGGGCGTGCATCGGACAATTGAATCTTTGAGCTCAAATTAATAATTAAAATAAAAAAAAAAAAGACACGAAGGCAGTGAACGAGTGTGTGCAGCGAACGATGATGATATGCAATGAGATATAATTAGAATTTTAAAATTTTTTTCTTAATAATTAGAGGTTAAATATTGTCAGTTTTGATCAAAATTATATGTGAAAAATTTTTACAATAAGCTCTACAATCTTAATGGTGCTGATATGCAGTTTACCGAAGTATTTTCCTGCTATACTTATTTTGTAAGACCTAAAATTTTTTTTTGGATCTATATTGTTTTTGAATCAAGATATATGATATTGATGTTATTATGATCCTCTTGTTATTTTATAGAAGATTTATTATAAATCTGTTATTATTATAGTTTCTTAGTGGAAGTTTGAAATTGATTACTATATTGTGATTTTTTTCGTATTGAGTTTTTCATATTAAGATTTATTATCCTACTGTTTATACTGCTTTGATTGATACGTGATTTTGATATCAAGTTGATATTTTGATGACGAACCTATCTTTGATACAGAAAGAAGAAAAAAATTATTTCGTTATAATATATTTTTTTCGACGAAATCAAATCAACATCAAGTTGCTGATAAAAAGGATAGGACAATGAAAAACACGATCGGACAAATACTAAAAACAAGACATTCGGTGTAAGTTTCAGTGCAAAAATTCAGGTGACTGCGCAAATTTAATGTGGAAAGCTATTTTCGATAGACTCCGTTGACGATTTTGTTCTGACAGCAGTGGGACGCTTCCCTTTTCGATTGGATGTTCCACGAACAAATGTGAATTAAGGACATCTCCAATTATTAGTCTTGAATTGCCAACGATTTGGTCAACGTTTTGTAGTGATATTTAATTCTAAGCTAACAAAAGATTGTAACTTCAGGTTAAGGTCGTCATTCATTCCGTCAACAAAAGACTGTAGCTAAATGTTGTTCTCTTCCTTATTCACCATCTCCTCTCTTGGGAATGCGTGCGTGACCTCATCACTTCAATTATTTTGGTGGTCTACACAGGACTCGGCCACAGGTGGAAAGGGGTCCATTTGGAATAGTAGGTATAATAATTGAGAGACACGTACGGCCCATGCGATCCATCAAGATATTGACAGCCAAATTATCTTATTAATCTAAATCACGACAGATCTCACCTACCGCTGGCATTAACAGTTTATAATTTTTCCATAGAAAAAGAGAGCATTGGAAACAACACATACATATATAAAAGATCAATTTACACTGTACTTTTACGCTAAGATTGTAAAATATGTTTAGAAAGTCTAAGATATTATTTTACCCTCATGTTATTTTATTAATGGATCGATTCAGATAATACATGTTAGTCCGATAGAAAATCGATAATACATCAATATGCTCTGCGTCGATATATTTGGTACGACTAGATATATATACACATGGATATAATATAAACTGATAAGATAAATCATCATTCTAATAATTATATAAATTTTTTATTTTAATTATATATTTTGAATGAAATATAATTTTATGTTATAATGTATGGATAGGATTTATTATTATTTGATTTTTTTATATTTGATACAATTCAATCACATCCGTTTGATCGACACATTAATCAAATCATTATTTTGTGAGGATAATACAATTCAATGACTTATGTGACGTTAAAGCAAGTTATTATTTCATTATCATATCATTCCATAATTAATGAGAGCCAGATGATCTATGATAATATCAATCAATGTCTCGACTCATTCATTAATCATCCAAATTAAATTATTTGAAGGGTTTTTTTTTGTGGAATACGCCTCTATCTCTAAAGAACGTTTTGACTGGATCTGAATCATTTTTGTGGGTTCTAATCTGAATTAATAATGTAATTATATCCAATTATAAAAAGACAGTATTTTTTGTTTTCATTAGATAAAAATCCCTGACTTTAATGGATGTGATGGGTGCAGCAGCGAAGCATGTGATCGACGCAAGTGGCTGCCACATTCCGAGGGACCAGCTCACGGGACTGCGTTGTCTCGCCTCAGACCATGACTTGAGATACGAGGACAAATGGATGTATCGTACGCTCGTGCATGACACTTACGAACACTCCAATCCCTATTCGTTGGAACATGACATGAGCTCCCGAGATATCACCCGTCCATCTCATGCTGAAGGATACGTGTTTTATTCTGATTGGATGTGAGATCATGTCCGCTTTATTCGTATTACAATATAAATCCAACCAAAGTGCGTGGCTTTGGATATTTGCATATAAAATATATATTGGAAAGATACAAAATAAAGACCAATCAGCAAACGACAAATATACAAACAAAAAAAAACCAAGCACATTAATTTATTGGAACTTATTTCGGTGAAGCGGTGATAGGGTAGAGAGACGGAGGAGGAACTTAGGACTGCACGGTGGGTTTCGATAGGGAGGTGACGTTGACCTGTTTTCCGAGCAGCACCGTTCCGACGTCGGCTGTGAAGGTGTCGTACCGCAGGAAGAACTCCACCAGGAGCAGCCGGCCCACGAGCACCACCAGGTGCTTCCCGGCGCACTGCTTGTTGCCCACCGTCGGCTCCTCCGTCTCCGGCCCGTTGGACCACACCACGTACTCGAGCAGCTTGCGCCCGGCGTTCCCCAGGAAGCGGTCCGCGACGAACTCGTCGGCGTTAGGGCCGAACACCTTGGGGTCCTTCGTGGCGCAGGGCTGGTAGCCGAGGAGCATCTCCCCCTTCTTCACCTGGTACGCCGCGTCGTGGCTCTCGATGATCAGGTCCGCCTTGGCCTTGCCGTACTGGTACTTCACCGGCGGGTCCAGGCGCAGCCCCTCGTACACCACCGAGCGCGTCAGCTCCATCCGCTCCACTGCCGCCAGCGTCACCTCTCCGCCCTCCGCTGCCACGGCGGATCGGATCTCCTCGGCGAGCTGGGAGTGGAGGCTAGGGCCGGCTTCCGCCACCAAACCGAAGATCCCCGGGAGCGCCGCCTTGAAGCCGCCGAAGGCGTTGAAGATGGCGACGAAGAGGATGTGGTGGCAGGCCTCCTTGCGATTGAGGCCGAGCTTCTCGGCGTCGTCGAGCGTGGACGATGCGGCGGACTCGAAGTACCGATAGAGGGCCTTGTAGTCGGAGGAGAAGAGACAGGAGGGCAGCGGGAAGGTGTGGAGGAAGAGCTCCTCCAGCAGTGTGGGGAGGCCCAGCGTCATAAGCGGGGCGATCTGCGGAAAGAGCCACTTGGTGGCCTTGGTGGGTCCCGTGGCGCCAAGGGCGGTGGCGGAGGGCCGGACGCCGAAGCAGGCCTCGCAGAAGTAGTCGAACACGGCCGCGTCGCTAAGCTTGTTGAAATCGGACTTGCCGGAGGCGGAGGCCACCTGGGCGTCCATCGCCTCGAAGAGGACAGCGAAGTTGGAACGGAAGACCGGGATGAAGAAGTTCTTGCGGGCGGCGACGAGGTTGAAGACCAGCTGCTTCACCCGAGCGTGGTCGGGCTCGGAGGGGTCGAGGTAGGCGCACATCCGGTGTCCGCCGGTGAGGGCGACCGGGGGCACGAAGGTGCCGGTGAGCACGTTCTTCTTGTCCACCTTGGACACGTCCAACAGCACCCGGAAGCTCTTGGCGTCCAGGAGCGCAACGACCCTCGAGTTTGCGGCCATGAACGGCCCCGGCGGCATGTTGAGGCGGAAGACGGTGGAGCCATGGGCTGCGATGCGGGACCGGAAGAACTCCTCCTCCCGCTGTTTGTAGTAGAATTCGAGGCGGGTCTTTATGCGGGAGACGAGGGAGTGGTTGCAGCTCCCAGGGATCTCCTTGATGGGCAAACTGCACATGATGGATGGCGCAGCCTTGTCGTCGTCCACCTTCTTCTCCACCATGCCGGTCGCCATTGTGGTAAGCTCAGTAGAAGGCACTGAGATGGTGGCAAGTATGAGGCTATATAGAGAGAGAGACTGATGGATTCGTCGGCCTCTCGATCAACTCGGTCGCCAACCCGCACGAATCGCAACAGAAATAGTCCTTACGTGCACTTCCTGATTCGAACGAAATCACAACCCGTGACTTAAGTCGGGGCACGAAGTCATTCTCCACGACGGGGAGATGTTTTCTGGATCAAAAGGGTTAATTCTACAATTCTTCCGGGTGAGATGTCCCCTTCAAGAATAGAACACGCGAAACGCGTGTAGCTTTATTTTATGTGCGTATGAACAGGTTGATCAATTAATGCTTTCTTTCTATACGAATTGCTTTCGGCTTACATTAGAGGATAATACATTAATAACCAAAGTTACCTGTTCGGATGAATAGCTACACGAGCGAGGTCGTGACATACGCCGTCAGTATCCGCGACAGCAGTCCCGACAGCGGGCGGGCCACCGATCCTGCGTCTTCGTTCGCACGACAGCCAATAGGGACCCACGTATGAGGCTGTCGACGTGTACCTTTTCATTTCCGGAAGGCTACAGCTGCGGGAGCTCATTGTTAGTTATATTCACGTGAATCGCGAGGTAGAATTATTACAGCCTTACATGAGAACGAATCAATGGGTGCTACGGCCGAAACGGGTCGGGTGGCATCCGATCAAGTCCGTACCCGAGCAGAGTTTGATCATCATCGTCGTCATCAGATATTTTCTGCAACCTACCGAAAGAATTTGATCATATGAAATGAATGAGCATCTGACGAAGTGGCTGTAAAAGGACACAATCCTAGTCGAAGTCAATTTCATCTCTGATGGTCAAAGACATAAACTGATATTTGTAGACAAATTAGCTCGATTCGAAGAATTATTGGTTCGAAAAGATGAGATCTATTGGTGGGACGAGTGTCGGCAGTCAAGATGTTGACTTCAGCGGCAGTCCCGGGTCGGATGCTGACGGTGATGTGGGTGGCGGCCATCGGCGGATCTAAATCCGATCTTCTCGAGGGATCAGACGGGTCGGATCTCGACTTGGTGGAGCTCCGAAGAAGCGTCGCGATGATCCCGCAGATCTGTCACTCGCCCGTCACCGTAGCCGTCACGTCGTTCTGGCCCACGACAAGGGCGGGCCCCACCTCGGCCACCTCGGGAATCCTCCATAGTGGCCGTGAATGATTGCTGTTGCAAAATTTTTGTCGATATATTGAAATCATCTTATTAATTGGATAATATTTAACTATTGGATTTTAGAGGGGCCTCCGTTGAAGTCGGCCCAAATTAGATATCATGCGGATCAAATGGGCCCACTAATGGACAACGAACCAGATCAATTCGACCCGACCCGACTCGACCCGTTTAATGGACAAAGAATCAAAGAGCCCAATTCCTCGGAGTCTCCGCCTCCCCGCCTCTTCTACAAATCATCCCTCGATAAGGAAGCAGCGGCGATTGCAATCTTCTCCTCCACCACCTGCAGGCTATTCCCGGACAGAAGGTGGTAGCGGCGCTTGTGCTGCGCCGCGAGCGACCTCGTCCACCACCGCCTACACGCCACTCTGAACGGCCATCGCCTCAGATTTGATTTCGTCGGATCTTTTGATGTAGGTCGATGAGAACGCCGCAACTATTCGACCGCGGCCGACGTGACTCCAATCACAGAATCAACGGCACGTTTAACGTTGATGATGACGAGCTCGGTACACACGGAACAGATTGAGCGGAGAAGGGCATTCGGAAGAGGGCTCTGAAGAATCACGATCCCTAGCGCAACAAGGTAAGCCTTTTATACTGCAAAAGGTGGAATTCTGAGAAGCATATTTGGCAATGCTCATCTTCCAATTCAGATGTCATTGCAGTCCCTTTCTTCTATATGGACAAACCCAATTTGGTTCTACAGCTTTTTCCTTGTTTAGAGCCGAGTTTTCTGTTCCAAAATATCAATTCAGAGAAATCGGGGTACCTTCAACCATCTCCATCTTTAAAGAATCCAAAGCAGAGCTCTCCAAGAGAGTTTTGTGGTGCCACAGATTCACATTGCATTGTCAAGTGCATGTTTTTGGTTGTCAAGCTCATGGATTCAAAAGCAAGTGGATTCTTAAACTACTCGGGAAGGCAGAAAAGGCAACTCAAGGCAGACGATAAATCAATATCTACGAATGAATTGGTACGGAGTGTAGCGGCTGTTCTCGAGAAGACAGATAAGTGGGATGTGTTGCTTAACGAGCTCTGTGCTGCTTCTGCCTCTGGAATCACCCCCTCGGTTGCTGTTCAAAGTCCTCAAGGGCATCAAGAAACCTGACATAGCCTTCAAGTGTTTTGCATGGTTAGACAACCTTCAAGGTTTCGAGCATGACAGTCTGACCTGACCTACTCGGCTACTCTTGTGGTTTTGACGACAGACTGTATCCCTTTTGCATGCTTCAATCGCCGACTCTTTGCTTCGTAAAATGATACATCTCCGCTTTGATGTCACACCGGCAGATTATGATTATGTTCTGCACCAGTGGGCTCGTGTTGGGAGATCCGATAAAGGTCTGTCTTTGTTGAATGAGTTGATTGATCGCGGATTTAATCCTTCAGTAACTTCTTGTAGTATCCTTCTGGAGAAGTTGGTTCGATCAAGAGAAGAGGAATCCGGTAGGCTGTTGTTCCATCAAATACTTGATAGAAGAGTTGATGCTTTGGATACCGAAACCTTCAATGTTATGATGAAAACAAGGGAGGCCTTTTCTCTAGGATGAAAGTGGAAGACTGTGTACCTGATTTGGACACTTTTAATATCTTGATCAAAGGTTCCTGCGAGAAAGGAGACATGAAAATGGTCTGCTATCTGTTCAATCATATGCTTGATATCATCAAGGTAAAGCCAGAGAGCTATACTATAAATCTCTTGATCAAAGAGTTGTGCAAGCAAGAGAGGCCTGCTTGCGCAAATTCTCTGTTCAATCACATGAGGGTGGGTTGGTCGGATAGGAAGTTCATGTATAGCTCACAACTTGTGGAGTCTCTTTGTGAATATGGTTGGTGGTTAAAAGCTTTGAAGATCTTCATAAAAATGGTTCCAAGAGGGCATCATCCAAATATCAGTCATTACGATAATCTGATGCAGCGCCTACGCATGGAAGCATTTAAATTAAAGGATTTCATGTTAAAAAAGGCATTTTTGCCTGAGATAAAGATATACAATGGATTGATAGATGGATTGTGTCTGATTGGCAGAATGGAAATGGTTGACAAGCTATAGTTGGAGCTTCATGACAAGCAAATACAACTTAATCAGGAAACTTGTAATATGATTCTCCGCCGGCATTGTTTGTCGAGGAATGCGACAACAAAATTAGATTGGACACAAAAGATAAAAGATGAGGGTTGGGAACCTGATCTTGAGGCATGTAATTCTTTATTCACCCATCTTTCAGCGGAAGGTAAAGTTGATGAAACATTGGAACTCAAGTATCATATCTCAACAAAGGACTGATACCAACTTCTTTGAACACCACGAATCTTGAGCTCAATCAATGTTGTATGTATGAGATCGTAAATGCTGGATGCTGCTGCATTATATATACACACCGAGGGAAGCAATTTTGTAACCAGCACAAGTCTACTATGGAAAAAATTGATCCTATGGTTGATCCTCTTTGCAATGAAGATACTATTTGGGAGCTTAATGGTCTGTTAATAAACTCAGAATATCTGGTTTTAAATTGTATGAGGATGTTAAATTAGAGTCCCAAGGATATGGATAAGCAATATATTTTGAATGACATTGTCACCTAATAAGAAGGTTCAAGTGTCTTCCATGTAAACTATACAGGAAAGAGACATTTGTCCTTGTTCTTTTAAAGAAAATGAAAAAATATCATTAATTGCTAAGTGTTTTCTGTTTACTTGATTGTGGATGATGGATATCTTCTTTAATCTTGACTCCCATCTATGCATGTATCACTGTTTAAAAGCTAATATGTTTTCATAGAAATCTAACATTTGTTATAACATTGTCAGTTGCATTGATAAAATTCATAACACCACAAAATGATAGGTAAAAAGACAATTTCAACTATTAATTTAAAATATTTAATATGAAGTTAACAGTAATACTCCATGAGACTTAAAGTTAAAGTTAACAATAATAAATCAATCAAGTTATATAAATCAATCTTAATCATGCAAAGTGAACCGAGATAATACAATTTGAACTACCAACAACGTGCACATTAGGATCTCATAAAGGGAAACAATGTGGCAGTAGTCAATCAAACAATTGTAATAAATTATATCGTGTGCCGCAGAATTCTAGCAGTCAATATTTATCATGTAACAAGTATAATAATAGATCACCTCCATCAAAATGGGATCCACTCAAAAAAAAAAAAAGTAGATGCACGACAGTTAAATGTCTCCAGATACTAAATTACCACAATTTTATATGCAGGTAAAGTCTTTCCATGCCTAAGCTATGAATACAAATAATTAACATAAAAGAAAATTAATATTTCTTACCAACATTATCATATTAAACCAGGAAAGAATGCCATCGGAAAATGTGATAATGTCACTCGGATTCTCTTAAGAATTTACATGCTGAGATGATGACTTGGGCTGTGTATGAAAAGTTGGAAGCTCTCCTTGGGTTTTCGTAAGAAATCTCTGATGCCTCATTCGAGCAGCCCTGTCCAAAAGCAGCAGCAAGCCAGCATTATTTGCTGATAGCCCAAAACTATACCTGATAATATTCAAACAACAGTTAGCATCTTTCATTCTTCAGTATCCTTGACATCATCATAATCCAGAAATTTAAGCAAAAACATGAACACTTGCCTGATTCGAGATGATCTCTTTCTCTGAAACACAAATGATACCGCAGCCTGCACGACGGCACAAAATCAGGAAGGGCAGCAAATAAGCAAAGAGTTGCAATAGAATCATAGCGATACAACTGACTAAGCAAATGCTAGTTGCTCTATCATATATCAAACTTCATAGCCTTTTTCAAGCCAAGTGTACTGCAAACTATTCATTTTAGATCTCCATTTGATGTCCCAGGGTAGTAGTCTTCCACATATCTAACTGAAATATGTGTTTTCAGACTCTTCAACAAATGTTAAAGATAATTTCAGTAGAAGCAAAATGACACATAGAACATGTTGAACTCATGGTTTGCAATACCATGGGCAACTATTGTTGCAGAGTATAACCTAATCAGAAAATGTGCCCTTGTACCCCGCAATTACTACAAAAACTTATCATGAATACCAGAGTTTACGATCCTGATGATATGAGTGTGTCAAACTTGGCTGACCAAATTAAAGCATCAGTAGCTTCAATTTTACAGTAAAGTAAACAAATCTAACTGTAGTGCAATTTAAATCCAAGAAAGGAATTGAAAAAACATATATACTTCTAATGTTTCCAGTGTTTCCATTTTCGCATCATTTTATCTCCTATGTCACATTTCCATTTATCTCTTCTGAAGTCTCTTCACGCTAATCAAATGCCCTGTATTAAGCAAGGCTCGTGCTGTTGCTTTAAACTTGACATCCCAAAACTATAGTATTTCGAATATCTAATAATGGCATAAACATGCTTTTCATAAAACAAAGGCATAATCATATTTTTCTGATAAAACAATGGAAGATTTCATAGTTGCACTTTAGATCAATCGCAATAAGCACTAAAAGTTAACGTGGTTTACCTTAATGATTAACATGAGTGAGAACCTTTTGAGAAAAGGCTGTTTCTTGACAATCTTCTCAGAAGACGCATCATCGTGGAGATGCTGAGCAATGTCGTTCAGCATGACCACTTGAGTCTTATCAGTAGCAATAGAGATTAAGGTCTTTCTCATGGACTCCCTATCTGCCTCGAGAGCCTCAAGCCTCAAGCGAAGGTTTCTTATCTCTGCTTCCTCGTCACTACCATTCGTATCCTTCTCGTTATGAACCACCCTTGCCAGGCTGACATAGTCTTCAGCCGCCTTGTGCATTGTGTCTATTGTATATACCCTGTCGCTCATGTCATCCTGTACACCACAATCAGAAGAAAGGTCCATGGTAATTGGGAACTCCTCCCCCTTATTGAACTCCAGGCTTGAACCATAGCTGTCAACAGAGAGTCTCTTAATATGAATCGGCCGGTGAGGCGAATGCCCCATGGCAACCATTTTGTCTACCACGTTACTCATTTGGCCACAGCTTGGCATCCGTTCGAGCTGGGAGATGCGTGCTTCGAGCTTATTGAGGTGCTCACGGGGGGTCTCCCCGAATGGGTACTTGTACGTGTCGATAGTAGCATCGTCGGCGGACAAGGTGGATCTTAATGGAGGGTAGTCGCCGCATGAGAAGTCGAATTGGGCGTCGGCAGTGGTGGCCTCATCTGGAGACTCTGGCTCGGATGCAGGGGCATCGGAAACACCAATGCCGGAGCTGAAGAGGCGGTGGCGGTAGGTTTCGACCTCGTAGGAGAGGGAGAGAATGGTCTCGTCATACTTCAGGAGGAGGTCCTCGAGGGCGGCGATCTCCTGCCGGTCGTGCGCCATCTTCTCCTCGGCGAAGCCCTTGAACTGGCGCGCCTCCATCTGGACCTCGGCCTTCTCGCGCTGGAGCCGGAGGATCATCGACATGGCCTCCGACGCGGCTGACGCCGCCGCGCTCCTCTCCTCCTCCAGCTCCGTACGCAGCTCCTGGATCGACTGCAGGTGGCCGCAGACGGCCGCCGCCTCGTCCGCGATCTCCACCCTGACAACGCCGTCATCCACGGCAGCAGGCGAGACGGAGGGCGTCGCCGCCTCCATCTCGTCCATCCTCCGCTTCAGTGAGGGGACCCAAGCGTCGGAGTCGAGGGAGGCACGACCGCAGCAACGGCAGTCACAAGCGCAAGTTCCGGCTGCGGCCGCGGAAGGTTCGCCAGGGGGTGGCGGGTGGCTCTGGGGGTCCATGGAGACCGAGATAGCCTCCAGAGGAAAACACGATCACCGCCCGCGGCAACGCCGATCCCGTCGCTGCCCGGTGTTCGTCAGGGGGGCACCCTCCGCCGCTGGCCGAAGAGGATGGCAACCGCCGACGGGGAGAAGACGAGAGCAAGCACTACTCCGAGCGAAAAGGTTGGAGTATGGGGTATCGAATTGGGAGCGGGGCGGAGTGGAGGGAGCAGACTTCAAAATCTTTCAAAACCCTAGAAAATAGATGATGAGAGATACACAAAAGCATTCGTAGAAGAGAAGTTTGCTTTTTCCTGTTCCTTCCGGGTCAGGGGACACACAACACTCACACACAACAGAGCAAACGACTCAGGGCGGGCTCCACCTATCGTTCTGAGAGGAAAAACCGTGCCTCCTGTCTCATATGGCGCAAACAATCCGCGACGGCGACACAGGCAGACGTGGGGTAGCAGAGGCGCGCCTGCCGCGTAGGAATCCGGGAAACACGTACAAATAAACAGATAGAATATTTATTTATTAATAGCAAAAATAAAACTAAATTGAGTTGTAAGTATATAAGACTATTAAGATTTGATGGGATTGCAAAATAACATGTATTTCCAGATATTGTCAACTTGAGTCTATATATATATATATATATATATATATATATATATATATATTCAAATGCACCTTATAAAATCAAATGTATTTATTATAGTAATAGTTTACGGAAGATATTATTTGATTTGATTCTTAATACTATGGTGAATACCTTAGAAAAGAGATTTATTTTAGGTTTTTTCACTTAACATCCAATTTACTTTTCGGTGTTGATTTTTATTTTTTTGCTTTGAAAAGGACGAAAATACTCTAAAAAAGTTGAGAGTATTTTTCTTCCAAATCGAATTAAATGAATATCATACATCCTAATACTTAATTATATATTTTAATTCAATAAAAAAATAAAATTAATGAAATATTATAATTATGTAACATAAAATATACATCTTAACTTCAATTTAATGTTTCATTAAATTTATGTTCTTTCTATATGATTATTTTATTTTTTTATTAATTCAAATATATAAGTTAAGAATTTATTTTATTGCATATATAACATTAATTTAAACCAATTTGAATTAGAGGAAAAAGAGGAGGGAGAGTGGAACTCTATGTAAGAAAATATAAATAGAGAATAAAATTTTGAAGGAATTCAGCCTTCTTAATATGCAATATAAATTCTATATTATGTTCAATTAAAAGCATTTATTTATTTCTTAAAATAATCACTTAAATGTACTTTGGTTGTGTACCGTAAATGGAACATGCAAAACATCCAACTGTAGCTTGCACAGAAACAAGAGATGTCAAAACATCTGTATCTCCAAGAGTCAATTATCATGGTTGATTGTTCATTAAAGATTAAACACCATACAACTGTTCATTAAAGAAAGTCACAGTCTGTACAAGACAAAAGAAACACAAGAAAGGTGGATTAGAAAGCCAACATTGTGGCAAAAAGATGAAT
Organism: Musa acuminata AAA Group; assembly: GCF_036884655.1. Taxonomy (NCBI): domain Eukaryota; kingdom Viridiplantae; phylum Streptophyta; class Magnoliopsida; order Zingiberales; family Musaceae; genus Musa; species Musa acuminata. The sequence goes on along the minus strand of NC_088342.1, from coordinate 6,318,997 downwards.
GAGCTGCCTAATCTCCTTTTGCTGAACTTTGTATCAATCAGACAATGCAACAATGCTAGCAAGTGGTGATGACTTCCTCCAGAAACATCTGGGCATGGCTTAGCTTCCGGTTCTAGCTTCTTAGAAACATACCCTGAGCAAACTTCATTTTCAGTGACCAGCAACTGATTTAACTTCTCTGTTGCCATCACTTTCAGCTCTCATCTCCTCCGAGTTTCTTGATTCCTGTTGCATTGCTTCATCACATATCCGAATCTCTTGTTCTTTTAAGTCCGATCACAAGACACACTTCCTCCAGAAACATCTGGGCATGGCTTAGCTTCCGGTTCTAGCTTCTTAGAAACATACCCTGAGCAAACTTCATTTTCAGTGACCAGCAACTGATTTAACTTCTCTGTTGCCATCACTTTCAGCTCTCATCTCCTCCGAGTTTCTTGATTCCTGTTGCATTGCTTCATCACATATCCGAATCTCTTGTTCTTTTAAGTCCGATCACAAGACACACTTCCTCCAGAAACATCTGGGCATGGCTTAGCTTCCGGTTCTAGCTTCTTAGAAACATACCCTGAGCAAACTTCATTTTCAGTGACCAGCAACTGATTTAACTTCTCTGTTGCCATCACTTTCAGCTCTCATCTCCTCCGAGCTTCTTGATTCCTGTTGCATTGCTTCATCACATATCCAAATCTCTTGTTCTTTTAAGTCCGATCGCAAGACACACTTCCTCCAGAAACATCTGGGCATGGCTTAGCTTCCGGTTCTAGCTTCTTAGAAACATACCCTGAGCAAACTTCATTTTCAGTGACCAGCAACTGATTTAACTTCTCTGTTGCCATCACTTTCAGCTCTCATCTCCTCCGAGCTTCTTGATTCCTGTTGCATTGCTTCATCACATATCCAAATCTCTTGTTCTTTTAAGTCCGATCGCAAGACACACTTCCTCCAGAAACATCTGGGCATGGCTTAGCTTCCGGTTCTAGCTTCTTAGAAACATACCCTGAGCAAACTTCATTTTCAGTGACCAGCAACTGATTTAACTTCTCTGTTGCCATCACTTTCAGCTCTCATCTCCCTCCGAGTTTCTTGATTCCTGTTGCATTGCTTCATCACATATCCAAATCTCTTGTTCTTTTAAGTCCGATCGCAAGACACACTTCCTCCAGAAACATCTGGGCATGGCTTAGCTTCCGGTTCTAGCTTCTTAGAAACATACCCTGAGCAAACTTCATTTCAGTGACCAGCAACTGATTTAACTTCTCTGTTGCCATCACTTTCAGCTCTCATCTCCTCCGAGCTTCTTGATTCCTGTTGCATTGCTTCATCACATATCCGAATCTCTTGTTCTTTTAAGTCCGATCGCAAGACACACTCCGGCAGTTCGAGTAACAGCTTTTCTAGTTAGCTCAGACCTCCCATCCTCTCTCGTCTCAGTGACTCTGATCTTCTCTTCCACCACCTGTTGCAACACAACTTCTGCCTCCTGCAGCGAGACCAATTCACTATGTGAAACAGTTTCAAAGCTCTTGATCCTAGTATCAATTGTTTCAGCTTTCCTCAGTAAGCTTACACTTTCATTTTGTACCACAGCCAGGTGCTGCGTCTTTAACTTTTTCATCTCAGCTGAGAACTTAATTCGCTCCTCCTCGGACTTCAGCAGTTCGGATGCTTCGTCCAAGTTATTGATCACCAACAGCACTCTTTCCGTTTCCTTCCTTTGAGTTTCTGCATCGTGGAGCTTGGACTTCGAACAATCTTCTTTAACAATGCAGTGCTAATCTCATCCTGAAGACATCTTAGTTCTTCTTTCGTTTGCTCCCAATAATGTGCCTTGGTAGAAAAAAATCCTGAGAGCTAATTTCAGAGCCAAAAACTTTTTGTCCAAGACAGTCTTTCTTTCCTGTATCTGGGACAGAATAAGCGTAATTTTCTGATGCTTTTAACTGAATATCATGATCCACTACTTTCGTATTTTCAGAAAGCTCAATCACCTCAGTTACTCTTTTTTTTTTTTTTTAGTATTTCAAAGTATTTGATTGTTTTACTGTTATGAATAAATATATATAAATGATGTTTGATGTAATATTTATGTATGTCTATATTTTTTGATTTTATTCATACTTTGCACATGTAAAGAGGGTTTACAATAGACTTGACAGTCTCATTTTAATTGACTTTTGTAGCTGTTTTAGCCCTGTAAATGCAGGTTGTGTGACATAAGCAAAACTATCCAAAAACAAATCATCCAAATAATTATTTTAGGATTTTTTAGCTCTGCAGAGTGGTGTAAAGTATTAGATAGCACAACACCTTGGAGCTATCCATGTGGCACATGATTGGTTGGACATTTAGAGTAGTGTCTACTGGCTTGCTACCTTATTCCGCAGCAGTGTCATGTGAGCACTTATCCTGAAATTTGCATTGTTGTAATTTGTCGTGTGACCGTTCAGATCTTGTGAAGTTTATGGTTGTAATTTGCATTGTCTATCAAGTGTTTGTTGAAATGTCTACTTAGAGGATCCGAGAAAAATGCTTCCTCTAATTCTTTTTTTTTATAGGTCCTTAAGAGATCATAAAAGGTTTCGGGGAGGCTAACCCTTTATAGACAAACACATAAGGGTGTCATACAACTTAAGCAAAACTAACTAACTCCATGATAGATGGTATTAGAATAAAATAAGCATACTTAGAAATACTTAACATACAAACGTAGGGGACCTAACGGGGCTACATTGAGGGCAGCCAGTACGCGCAACTGTTTGAGGTAAACAAGCATAGAGACATAGGGAAAGGAGTTGGTTAAAGAAACAGACATACAGTATTGGTATTCAGAAGAATGACTAATCCTTTACACGAGTGACACCACGAGGACAAGCGAGTTGAGAAAACACAACGCCAAAGGTTGGGATTACTGAGTTCGAGCCATAGCTCAACATTGGCAACCAAACATGATAGTACTCAAGGCAAGCAGAGCGCTTGGTAAAGGATGAGGTCGTGCGAGGGATAGGTTGCTCAACAACTAAAAAAGTTATGCAAAACTCACAAAGGTGAGGGGAATTGCTAACTCAAAGAATTTAGTAGTTATGCAAGGGCTTGTATGCAGACGATAGACTGTCCGTAGACATCCCAAACTGACCGCAACTCGGTGCCATAGAGTATGAAAACTTTATCTTCAACATGAGAAGGATCGTTCGTAGGAGGTTGAAGTGTGTAGTAAGTTCAATATGTTGCTAGGCCTTGAAAAGTGCAGTGAGATTGTATTAACGAAGAGTCATAATCTAGCAAGTGCGTTCATAATGGTGGTACAGTGCATAGTTTGTTCAGCAAGACAGAGTAGTCCAAGGTCTCCAAAACCTCCGAAGGGAAGGACATGAAGAGAAAAGTTTGTGTCACGAACAATCGTCACGTACCCATAACACCTTCGTCAACGGACCATTCATCGCTTTTTGTTTACTTATATATATGTTTGACAACATGTTTTGCCTTGTTTTTGTGTGTTTTTGCTTGAAAACTGTGAGCATGAATAGTTTGCTTCAATGTGTCACAGACGATCGTCACGTACCTGCAACACCTTCGTCAAAGGACCATTCGTCGCTTTTTGTTTGCTTATACATATGTTTGACAACATGTTTTGCTTTGTTTTTGTGTTTTTGCTTGAAAACTATGAGCACGAATAGTTTGTAAGGCTATAGAGCGATCGCTCACAAGAATGAGCAAAACTACCTCTGAATGACTTAGTTTTCGTGTGTCATGACCTATTTGAAATCGTTGATTCCGAAAAATATTTCTTTCGATTCAATCCGTTTCAGAAAGATATTGAACTTGAAAGCTTTCGTAAGAGTGCAAAGAGATGGTTTAGGAAGTTTGCAGAAATGTAAATTGCACAAATAGAAAAAAGCAAACCAGAATTTAGAGTGATTCGGTCGTTGTAACCTACGTCCACTTTCGATTCCTCCTCCGTCGAGGTCATCGGCGTCCACTAATGGCCTTCATTCAATAGGCAAAGATCAACCACCTTTTATAACTCTTTTTCCTTTTACCGAGTTTAGGAGATAACCCTTATAAGCCTCACTCCTTTTTCTTGGATGTTTACAAAGCTAAGAGAGGGAGGGGAGGACTCTTTCTCACTTTTATAACACTTAACATCCCAGAGATTCAAGAATATGTTGAATACTTTTATGCCCTTTTATGCAGAAAAGGGTAGGGTATTTATAGGCCCAAATAACTTCAAAATTGGAGTAAAAAAGTGTCACATCCCCGAATTTCGGGGTACTAGCGGTACCATCGCCTAACACTTGACACTGGGCGGTACCACCGCTTAGTCTGGCCGATACGACCGCTTGACAAAGCTCAGAGACCGAGCTCCGATGGTACCACCGCCTGACATCATTAACTGTCGACGGTACCACCGCCCATACCACTTGGGAGACTGGGTCACCAAGTGGTGCCACCGTTAGTCGTGGTTTCAAATGCTGAATCGATTGTCCAATCCGGCCCAATTCAGCTCTGTTTAGGGCCCAGTTAATTTCTAACTGAGTTAGTGGGATCACCTCTCAATCCTAACTCAATTAATATTCTAACTATGATTAAGGCAAGCAATTAGTCCGTTATGTCGATTTTTCTCTCGGCGATCCTCCAACGAACTTCTCAGTGAGTCTTCCAACATGCTTCCGATGAACTCTTAGCGATCTTCCGACGAACTCTCGACGATCTTCCGACGAACTCTCGGTGATCTTCAGATGAGCTCTTCGGTAAATCAATTGGTACATCGTCCGAATCTTCGACTCTGGCCCATCATCAGCTTTATGCCTTATTGCTATCATAGTTAATCCTGCACACTTATCTCAACACATAAATTAGGCCAAACAATTTACCAATTGATTTCATCATCAAAATTCGAGATTCAATAATCTCCTCTTCTTTTATGATGATAACCAATTGGTGAAAGTGTTAATCTTAACTCCCCATATCTATATGCCACACAAACTTGAATTCACAACCTTGAATTCAAGCTTTGATCGAAATTAGAAATCACATGCATTGTGCATCACCATAATATCAAGTCATCAAGATATTAAATGCACAATCACTTCATGCATGATAAAATGTTTCGGCATAACCTTTCATCACTACTTGCATGAAATATCATCACTATTGTATTATGACATTCAAAAGTTCACAATATTAATAATATAATATTACATCATTTGTATGGTAAAGAAATCACAACATCATAGAAATTTTTAGCAGTGAAGAGATCACAATAACATAGAAATTTTCAACATAAAATTTTAATATCAAGGTAAGCAACATAAGATTATAACATCAAAGTAAACACAATTGAAGAGATTTTGTCTACTTCTCACCCTTTGTCATCAGCAAAAAGACATAGACAGTTTATTCAAGTAGTGATAAGTCAAAATGTCTAAGGGGGTAGTGCAGCGAAAGAAATCATTGATTCCGAAAAATATTCGTTTCGATTCAATCTGTTTCAAAAAGATATTGAACTTGAAAGCTTTCGTAGGAGTGCAAAAAGAATGTTAAGGAAGTTTGCAGTAATGTAAATTGCACAAATAGAAAAATAAATCAGAATTTAGAGTGGTTCAGTTGTTGTGACCTACGTCCACTTTCGATTCCTCATCCGTCGAGGTCACGGGCGTCCACTAATAGCCTTCTTTCAATAGGCGAAGACTAACTACCTTTTATAGCTCTTTTTCCTTTTACCGAGTTTAAGAGATAACCCTTATAAGCCTCACTCCTCTTTCTCGGATGTTTACAAAGCTAAGAGAGGGAGGGGAGGACTCTTTCTCACTTTTACAACACTTAACACCCCAGAGATTCAAGAATATGTTAAATACTTTTGTGCCCTTTCATGCAGAAAAAGGTAGGGTATTTATAGGCCCTGACTTTAAAATTGGAGACAAAAAGTATCACATCCCCAGATTTCGAGGTATTGGCGGTACCACCGCCTGACTGCATTAACTGTTGACGATACCACCGCCCAGACCACTTGGGAGACTGGGTCACCAGGCGATGCCACCGCCGACCGTGGTTTCAAGTACGGAATGGGCTGTCTAATCCGACCCAATTCAGCCCTATTAAGGGCCCAGTTGGCCCATAACTGAGTTAGTAGGATCACCTCCCAATCCTAACTCAATTAATGTTCTAACTACGATTAAGGCAAGCAATTAGTCCATTATGTCGATTTTTCTCTCGGCGATCCTCCAACGAACTTCTCGGCGAGTCTTCCGGCATGCTTTCGGCGAACTCCCGACAAAATCTTGGCGATCTTCAGACGAACTCTCGATGATCTTCTAACGAACTCTCGACGATCTTTAAATGAGCTCTCGGCAAGGTCCCGGTACATCGTCCGAATCTTCGACTCCGACCCATCATCAGCTTTACGCCTTACTACCATCGTAGCTAATCCTGTACACTTATCTCAACACATAGATTAAGTCAAACAATTTACCAATTGATTTTATCATCAAAATCCGAGATTCAATAATCTTCCCCTTTTTTATGATGACAACCAATTGGTGAATGTGTTAATCTTAACTCCCCTATCTATATGCCATACAAACTTAAATCCTTGAATTCAAGCTTTGATTGAAATTAGAAATCACATGCATTGTGCATCATCAAAATTTCAAGTCATCAGGATATTAAATGCACAATCACTTCATGCATGATAAAATGTTTCGGCATAGCCTTTCATCACTACTTGCATGAAATATCATCATTATTATAGTGTGACATTCAAAAGTTCACAATATTAAGAATATGATATTGCATCATTTGTATGGTAAAGAAATCATAATATCACAGAAATTTTCAGCATTGAAGAGATCACAATAACATAGAAATTTTCAGCATAAAATTTCAAGATCAAGGTAAGCAACATAAGATTATAACATCAAAGTAAACACAATATAAGAGATTTCATCTACTTCTCCTCCTTTGTCATCAACAAAAAGGCATAGACAGTTTATTCAGGTGGTGACAAGTCAAAATGTCTAAGAGCCATAGATAGTTTATTCAGGTGGTGACAACTTCTCCCCCTTTGTCATCAACAAAAAGGCATAGACAGTTTATTCAGGTGGTGACAAGTCAAAATGTCTAAGAGTCATAGATAGTTTATTCAGGTGGTGACAAGTCAAAATGTCTAAGAGGAGAGGGGGGGGGGGGGGGGGGGGCGAATTAGTGCAGCAAAAGAAATCATTGATTCCGAAAAATATTTCGATTCAATCTGTTTCAGAAAGATATTGAACTTGAAAGCTTTTGTAAGAGTGCAAAGCGAAGGTTAAGGAAGTTTGCAGTAATGTAAATTACACAAATAAACAAACAAACCAGAATTTAGAGTGGTTCGGTCATTGTGACCTATGTCCACTTCCGATTCCTCATCCGTCGAGGTTACCAGCGTCCACTAATAGCCTTCCTTTACTAGGCGAAGACCAACCACCTTTTATAGCTCGTTTTTCATTTTGCCGGGTTTATGAGATAACCCTTACAAGCCTCACTCCTCTTTCTTGGATGTTTACAAAGCTAAGAGAGGGAGGGGAGGACTCTTTCTCACATTTACAACACTTAACACCCCAAAGATTCAAGAATATATTAAACACTTTTGTGTCCTTTCATGCAGAAAATGGTGGGGTATTTATAGGCCCCAATGACTTTAAAATTGGAGACAAAAAGTGTCACATCCCCGGATTTTGAGGTATTGGTCGTACCACCACCTGATAACATTAACTGTCGATGGTACCACCGCCCAGACCGCTTGGGAGACTGGGTCACCAGGCGATGCCACCGCCGGCTGTGGTTTCAGGTGCTGAATGGGCTGTCCAATCCGGCCCAATTCAGCCATGTTAAGGGCCCAGTTGGGCCCTAACTGAGTTAGTGGGATCACCTCCCAATCCTAACTCAATTAATGTTCTAACTACGATTAAGGCAAGCAATTAGTCTCGGACCATGGTGGGCCAATAGTACCCTTGGCGAAGGATTTTGTAGGCCAAGGTCCGCCCGACAATATGCTCTCCACAAATCCCTTCATGGACCTCGGCCAAAACCGTCAATGCCTCTTCTGGCCCGAGGCATCGCAGAAGCGAGTGAGAGAAGGACCGCTTATAAAGCCGTCCGTTTGCCTCGGAGTACCATGCTTGCGTTCGGCGGATGCGCCAAGCCGAAGCCTCGTCGACGGGAAGGATCCCATCGCGTTTGTAGCGCAGCATCTCCTCCACCCATGTGGCTCGAGTGTCGGTCGTAGACACAGATGAGACCGAGATGGCGCGAGAGGGGAGCTCCTCGATCTCGAGGTGGGCGCTGGAAGTTGATTTTGAGGCCAACTTAGCCAACTCGTCGGCTCGCTCGTTCCGGCATCGCGACACTCTGGATATCGTATAATGAGAGAAATTGGAGGCTATGCTTTTTACCTCTGCAAGGTACTTCGCCATGGCGGGTTCCCTGGCCTCGTACCCACCGTTGAGTTGCTCGGCCACTAGCTGTGAGTCGGTGAGGACGTTGATGGCATCCACCTGCATTTCACGGGATAACTTGAGTCCCGCTAGGAGTGCCTCATATTCGGCTTTGTTATTGGTCGCGTGGAACCCGAAGCGGAGGGCACGCTCGAACGAACGCCTGTCGGGGGCTGATAGAACTAGTCCCGCACCGGCCCCGGTCGAAGCGGACGAGCCGTCTACTTGTAGGATCCAAGCTTCTCCGGGTTGGCTGGAAGCCTGTCCTTCAGTCTGGGCGAGTTCCGAGATAAAGTCGGCCATCGCCTGTGCTTTAACGGCGGTTCTTGATGCGTAATGTATGTGGAACTCTCCAAGCTCCACCGACCACTCGAGGAGCCGACCTGCAACGTCAAATTTTGATAACACCTGCCTGAGGGGTTGGTCGGTGATTACCTTGACCGAGTGGGTTTGGAAGCTCCGGGCCGCCAGTACGAGCGCCAGAGCAAGCTTCTCAATTGGTGGATATCGCTCCTCAGGTCCATTCAGGACATGGTTGACGTAGTAGACCGGTAATTGCTCGCCGGAGGTTTCTTTGATGAGGACGGAGCTGACCGCATGTTGTGAGGCGGCTAAGTAGATGCTAAGTTCTTCTCCAACAGTCACTGAGGCGAGGCGAGGAAGGTTGGCCAAGTGTTGTTTGATTTGTCCGAAAGCTTCCTCACACTGGGGCGTCCACCGAAGGTCCTTCAGGTTCTTTAGCGCTCGGAAGAAAGCGAGGCAGCGATCGCCCGACCGGGACAGAAACCGGGATAAGGCAGCAAGTCTTCCATTCAGTCGCTGTAGGTCCTTGATCGTCCGAGGGGTTTGCATATCAATGATCGCTTGGACCTTTTCTGGGTCGACGTCGATTCCTCTTTCGTGTCTGATGAATCCGAGGAACCTTCCCGAGTTGACGCTGAAGCCACATTTCGCAGGGTTGAGTCGTAGACTATAACTTCGTAGCGTGGCGAATGTCTCGGTCAAGTCGGCTAGGTGGTCCACCGGGGCGTGACTTTTCACGATCATGTCGTCAACATAGACCTCTACGTTTCGCCTTGTCTGTTGAGCAAACATTTTATTTACGGCTCTCTGATAGGTTGCACCCGCATTCTTTAACCCGAACGACATCACTTTGTAGAAATATACTCCCAGGTTGGTGAGGAAAGCCGTGTGTTCCTGGTTTTCGGGCGCCATTCGGATTTGATTGTAGCCAGAGAAGGCGTCCATGAATGAGAGGCGGGCATGCCCGACAGTTGCGTCAACGAGCTCGTCGATCCTTGGGAGCGGATAGCAGTCCTTCGGGCATGCACGGTTGAGACTGGTGTAGTCAACACACATCCTCCAACTCCCATTGTGTTTCTTTACCAGAACTACATTAGACAACCATCACGAGTACTTGACTTCCTCTATGAAGCCAGCCGCTAGGAGCCGCTCTACTTCTTCGCGGACGGCTTGTTGCCTATCTGGGGCCAGGGGCCGCGATTTTTGCTTCACCGGCCGAGCATTAGGTGATATGTTGAGGTGGTGTTGGGCGGCCTTTGGATCTACGCCTGTCATATCAGATGGCGACCAAGCGAAGACGTCGGCGTTCTCTTGCAAGAAGCTGACGAGCTGTTTCTACTCCTCGGGTATTTCCGACCCGACCTTGATGGTCCGGTCCGGGCGATCCTTCGTCAATGGCACGTCGCGTCGCGGGTAGGGGCCGACGACTCAGGACGCGGGTTCGACCTCTTTTTCTCCCTTGGATCATCCAGGGGCCTGTCAGTCTTCGCCCTTTTATGCAGGGAAACCGCCGTTAGGTAACACTGCCTGGATTCCCGAGGGCTCCCCCAAACCTCCCCTATTCCCGAGCGCTATTGGCGGATATTCAACGATCCGGGCCTGTCACCACCCATCGGCGCCCCCACTGATCCATCGCCCGTATAATCCGAAGCCTTCCATGACCTCACCCATCAAGTCCGACTACTGACCGATATGGTGCAATCCATTGTTCCCTTTTTTTCCCATCCGTCATGCCCCTCGGCTGCCCAACCGTTGCGACAACGGGAGTCGCCCAGTCTGGCTCCCACACCGCCTCGGGAGCTCCCTGCTTCGCCTCGGGTGCCGTCATCCCCACCAGGGGGTCAGGCGATGTTCGACCCGAAAGGCCACTCGGAGCCCGGGGCATTACCTTTGGAGTCTGCAGATTCCCTGCGTGCTCAGTTGCGCTTCGTCAACCAGCGGCTCGACAATATGCAGAAGGAGGTCCGCAGGGCAAGGGGGGAGTTTGGGGAAGACATACGCCGGGGATCCCCGTTTACGCCCGAGATATTGGACCATGCGGTCCCCCCGAGCTTCCGACTCCCCCCCCTGGACACTTATGGATCATGTGACGGCTTTCCGCGCCCAAATGACGCTATATGGAACCTCGGATGCCTTGACATGCAGAGCATTCCCTACCACTCTGAGAGGGCTAGCCCTCGCGTGGTATGACGGCTTGAAGACCGCAACGATCGCTTCATTCGATCAACTCGTCAAGGATTTCGAGCTCCACTTCGTGGCCTACGTGCGGCCGAAGCCTTCCGTGGCGTTCCTCATCGGACTCACCCAGAGGGAGGACGAGCCCCTCTCCCTTTATATAAATCATTTTGCCACAAGAATCCGGGAATTGCCGGACGCTCACCCCTCCCTGTCAATGCAGGCGTTCATGATAGGCTTGCGCCCCTCCAGGTTTTCCTGGTCTCTCGTGGAGCGGCCCCCCGTTACGGTGCCCGAGATGCTCCAACGCGCGAACCAGTTCGTAGCGGCCGAAGCCTGGATGGCCGGGAAGCGACAAGAACACAAGAGGGAAAGGCCGGAGCCAGCTCGGGGACAGCTGCCTCTCGCACCAAGGCACAAGCTGAACCAGCCTGATTCTCCCGCGCTAAGGCCTCCCATGCCTTCTTCGGGTGCGTCCTGAACGGAGATATTTCTCGAAATAAAGGAAAGGGGGCTGCTCAAGGCCCCCTTCCCGATGAGGAGCCCGCGGGAGTTAGCCGACCAGTCCAAGTATTGTCGCTTCCATCGGCAAAACGGACACGATACTGACGAATGCTGCGAGCTGTCACGGCAGATCTACGAGCTCGGCCGCAGAGGACACCTCAGTCAGTACGCTCAACAGGGTAGGGATCCGTCACCCCACCCGGATGGACCCGTTGAGCGCCTCATTAACGTCATCTCAGGCGGCCCGGCGTCCGACAGGATCAGCATGTCCGGAAGGAAGGCGTACGCCCGCTCGGCCAAGGACGACACTCCCCGAGGCGGCCCCGACCCTCGGGTCGCATTTCCCCCCGAGGGTGCTGAGCGACAGGAGCACGATGACGCGCTCGTAATAATGGCTAGAATCGCCAACGTGGAGCTCGGCTGATGTGCTTATATCTTGATGCCTTCCAGAAGCTGAGACTTGCTAAGGAGGCTTTGGAACCCATCTGCTCGGCGCTCACTGGATTCACTGGCGACTCGATCTCACCATTGGGGGCCGTCACTTTGCCCCTGACCCTAGGAACACCACCCAGGACCAAAACGGTGATGTCCACCTTCTTAGTGATGGATCTCTCCACAACGTACAACGACATTCTTGGTCGCCTCACCCTCAACAAAATCAGGGCCGTGGTCTCCACTTACCACAAGATCGTGAAGTTCCCGACCCACGCGGGAACAGGGGGGGTTTGGGGGAGCCCTCGGGAATCCAGGCAGTGTTACCTAACGGCGGTTTCCCTGCACAAAAGGGCGAAGACTGACAGGCCCCTGGATGATCCAAGGGAGAAAAAGAGGTTGAACCCGCGTCCTGAGCCGTCGGCCCCTACCCGCGACGTGCCATTGATGAAGGATCGCCCGGACCGGACCATCAAGGTCGGGTCGGAAATACCCGAGGAGGAGTAGAAACAGCTCGTCAGCTTCTTGCTGGTCTTCACTTGGTCGCCATCTGATATGACAGGCGTAGATCCAAAGGCCGCCCAACACCAACTCAACATATCACCTGATGCTCGGCCAGTGAAGCAAAAACCGCGGCCCCAGGCCCCAGATAGGCAACAAATCGTTCGCGAAGAAGTAGAGCGACAGTCGTTCGCGAAGAAGTAGAGCGGCTCCTAGCGGCTGGCTTCATAGAGGAAGTCAAGTACCCGCGATGGTTGTCTAATGTAGTTCTGATAAAGAAACACAATGGGAGCTGGAGGATGTGTGTTGACTACACCAGTCTCAACAGTGCATGCCCGAAGGACTGCTATCCGCTCCCAAGGATCGACCAGCTCATAGACGCAACTGCCGGGCATGCCCACCTCTCATTCATGGACGCCTTCTCTAGCTACAATCAAATCCGAATGGCGCCCGAAGACCAGGAACACACGGCTTTCCTCACCAACCTGAGAGTATATTTCTACAAAGTGATGTCGTTCGGGTTAAAGAATGCGGACGCAACCTATCAGAGAGCCGTAAACAAAATGTTTGCTCAACAGATAGGGCGAAACGTAGAGGTCTACATTGACGACATGATCGTGAAAAGTCACGCCCCGACGGACCACCTAGCCGACTTGACCGAGACATTCGCCACGCTACGAAGCTATGGTCTACGACTCAACCCGACGAAATGTGTCTTCGGCGTCAACTCGGGAAGGTTCCTCGGATTCATCATACACGAAAGAGGAATCGACGTCGACCCAGAAAAGGTCCAAGCGATCATTGATATGCAAACCCCTCGGACGATCAAGGACCTACAACGACTGAATGGAAGACTTATCGCTGCCTCGCTTTCTTCCGAGCGCTAAAGAACCCGAATGACCTTCGGTGGACGCTCCAGTGTGAGGAAGCTTTCGGACAAATCAAACAACACTTGGCCAACCTTCCTCGCCTCGCCTCAGTGACTGTGGGAGAAGAACTTAGCATCTACTTAGCCGCCTCACAACATGCGGTCAGCTCCGTCCTCATCAGTTACTAAATTTCTTATCTCTAATTCCTACAAAGAATAAAGCGTGACATGTTCAGTTCAGTAGAAGCTGTATACAAATAAAATACTTAAAAATGCTATAGCTAGAACTCACTTGGCCATAAGCAAACATACAGCTGTAATAGCCTGCTACACAATTCTCAACCACTGGGACACCAGCCACTTTGAGTAGGTTCTCATGTTACGCACCAAATGCATCAGTCTATCAAAGATATGATATAATGGAGTAGGACCAGAAAAAGGGTGAAAATACTTTGTACCCGGCTGACATGCTCATCAGCAATGAGATCAAAGGTGAAACGAGACTCAATGTCCAATCCAAGTAATGTTTTTGGCAGCTGTCCTGTCTGATGCATCTGCTCTGTCCTTGCAGGGTTATCTCAGAACTGCTAAGTGGCCGAATTCGAATCACAACCTACTTAAAGTAAGAAAATGAGAACACAACAAGACAGACCGATTTTAATGGAACAAAAGCAACTCAGAAAACCTGATATGGTAAAGAAATTCATTTGTTTCCACTAAAAGCAACATTGGAATGTAACCTCAGACGAGATAAACCAATTTTCACAGATAATGCATTTCAGAAGCTAATACTGAAAAAGATGAAATTAAGCCAAAAATAATACTTTTTTTACTGTTTCCTCTACCAATCAGAGTGTACGACGACTATGCCTCCAAGACCCTAACTTTCAATCCAAGAACCTTCAAGTACCTGCACATTGTGATCCTTCCAGAAAGACGGGTCTTCCCTCGGCTCGAACCTCTGCATCGGCAAGCCGCCCAGAGCGCCTCCCCGGTCACAATTCCCTGTCACCTCCGCCGCCAGGGAATCCGCCGTGGGCTCTTTAAACCTAACTCCGCTGCCGACGCTCCCAGGTTCTACGACCGCCGGCATCCTAACCCGAAGAAAACCAGAAGCAAAAGAAAGAATCGAGAAAAGAAGACCCTAATTTTCTGCAGCAGCGGCCAGGTTCCAAGACGGGATCGTGAAGGCCAAGCCAAAGAGAAGACTGATCTGGAGGAAGAGAAACGGGGATTTGGGAAATGGGATGAGCGTTGCGATACAACCGAGTCGCTTTATTTGGCTTTAATGGTTCTTTACTTGGATCGGACGGTCCAGATGTGCGAAATGGACGGTAGAGATCGGGGCAATTCAAATTTCGCGACCGTTGAGATCCTGACAGAGGTCCCGTTGGTTCCGTTCCATGTATTGTCGGATAGTCTCCAATTATTGTATAGTTTCGATTTCAATCCAACGGTTTATAGGAAACAGAAGATTGATCCTATGGTACATATGTGGAAAATAAGAAGTTTGGATAGAATCCCAATGAGGGGAAGAAGCAAAAGGATTCAGTCATATATATCCTTGTAAATTTGTATGCATATTTATCATAGATTTTAATATGATATATTTGACCCTTTAAATATAAGATCCTCAGCCACAAATATCCATGCTTTTCTTTTTGCTTCATTGTGTGTTGTCAGAACAACGGAGCATTTAAATCTGAGACAGTATATTCTGGTCTTATCAAAAGATAGCATCAACAGAATTGCTTGAATCATGCAATGAAATCTAAAACCTTTCCTACATTTACATATAAGGAGGTGGATAGAAGAAGAGCACAAACTTGCTTTTATTGATTCTGAAAGGCAAATCAAAGTGCTACATGATGTTCTTATTGATCACACATTTTCGACCCCAATGCCAAAAGTGATTTCTAATTTGCCTTACTTGGCATTGTAGTAAGACCAAAACCATATGGAAAAAGAGGGTCATAATGTGGATCATCAAAATTCATAGGGAGTTGCTCAACAGATTTAAACCATGTCCGAGAAAGCTTGCCGGAAAAGCCATAGTCACCAAAGAGAACATCTGCTACACCTTGGCCTTCCGTGCCAGGGAGCCATGCTGCCACCAGGGAATCAATCATGCCGATGTATGGTTCGATCACAACGGGCCTCCCGGAGATTATAATGACGACACACTTGATGCAGCTGCACACGTTCTGAATCACGCTCGGACCGGGATAGGGAATGGTGAGATTTAGATTGTCTCCGTCGGTTTCTGCATATGGATGCTCCCCAACCACCACTATTGCATAGGAGAACATGCTTTGCTTTACAAACTCTGGATCAGGGTTCTCAGAAAAAATGACCTTGGTGCTTGGATCGACCGTTGACTTAACAGCATCAAGGACAGTGGTTCCTGTTAGAGACAATAATTTAATTAGTTAGTATAGACTATTTATTATGAAAGATTGTGATAGCGAAGGGAAGGTCATGTTTTATCCTTTTACCGATCGTATTATTGTTTCCGCTAAGCCCTTGCCAAGTAATTGTCCACCCACCACACTGATAACCCAAGTTGTCAGCATGGCTTCCAGCAACAAGGATTTTCTTTGCCTTCTTTGGAAGAGGGAGCATTGGGTCATTGGCAGACTTCCCATTTTTCAAAAGCACAAGTGATTTCCTCACGGCTTCCCTAGCCAGATCGCGATGTTCCTGTTGAAAGAAAAAAGGAACCGTTAGACTGACTATTTACGAACACGCATATCAAGTTGGACAGTAGATGATTGAGTTCCCTTTTGCCATTTTACATTTGTCCCTGATTGATAGAACTTTTAACCGCAAGAATGATTATAAAAGTTGAGGAAGTTGCTAACCTTCTTCCCGAGCTGATCGGCTAAACTAGGATCGGCATATGGATTCTCGAAGAGACCCACGGTGAATTTTACACGAAGAATCCTCCGTACAGCATCATTTATTCGGCTCATGGGTATTACATTATTCTGGACTTGGTAGGTCAGATCTTTGATGAATTCTGTGTAGGCAAATGGAATCATTACCTACAAGAGATATAGTACTTGGCCATCAATAAGGAAATTCAAGTTTAAATAAATAAATGTATAAGAGGAAATAATTTATAAAAAAAACTCAACAACAAACCATGTCAATGCCAGCATGTATTCCAGCCTGGATTGAATAAGAGTAATTTGCATGTGGTGGGGAAGTTATCCTGTCAATTCCTTGCCAATCGGAGATTACAAATCCCTTCAAGAACAAATAACACATATAAAAGCCATTAAACATCTTGCAGACCAACATAATGACAAAAATTTATGCATCTGGTTGTTAAATTGGAAGGTCCACTAACCCTGAAACGGAGCTTGTTTTTGAGAAAGTCGGTCACTAGATAATGGTTAGCATGCATCTTCACCCCATTCCAACTTGAAAAGGAAACCATCACTGTAGAGACACCCTTTATGACAGCACTGTAGTAAGGAGGCATGTGAATGCTAAGCAGTCCATGTTGACTGATAATGGTGTTATTTTCATTGATTCCTTTGTATGTTCCACCATCACCAACATAATGCTTAGCACAGGCAGCAACATTTCTCCTGCAGGAATTGAAGAAAAATGCATTCATTTAATCTCAATCTATAAAAATCGAGTATCATTCATTGAGTTTGGTGCTTTACACACTTAAACTAACTTATTAATAAAATAGCAAAAGATCTGTCCAAAAACATGAATATGCTTATCTATGATAATAACTCGATTACTTTGAACTATCTGAGATTTGAGATACTGAAAAACTTTCTCTGGATAAAACATGGGCTGTCAACAAATATGGAGGGCATTCAGATTTTTAACCAAAATCGGTCTTGAAAAAACAGGACTTTGTAGTAAATCAGCTAATTGCAGCATTGATCAGATCTACAAGATTCATCTGATCTACATACGGTTAAACCACGACAATCTCAGAAGCAAATAAGCAATAACCCTTATCGTGCAATGTTGATGTCATCTTCAACATAAGAATGCAAACAGGTTCCAAGAGATGCATGTGATTCCTTATGGAGGGAGTAAAACATTTCACTAGATTCGTATGGCCACTGATAGAATCTTAAACTTGTTCACATTGCTACAAAAAAATACCATACTTTCCAGCAACAAAAGGAACTCCTTTTCGAGAATTTGCTGGAATGTCTCCTTGCAAGCCAGGGATAATCTCAGTCATTTCTTTAACAAGTTTAGGATCTTCACTGTAGCTTTCATAACAGCGACCCCACCTGGGATCTCTGCAAACCTGTAAAAGCTCAAAAGAAACTCTATTTTAAAAGAAGATTAATCCTTTAAATGAAATTATTTGATAACATCATCCGTTTATGTATCTGTTACTTGGAATTACAAAATCAGCATAATGCAAATACAGTTATTACCGCAACACATGGAGCAAACACATAGGGAATTCCTGTCGCTCTAACTTCAAGAGCAGTGGCAGCACCAATTTTCTTCACAAGTGCTGGATCCCTGGTCAAAGCAGATTCAATATCAGTGACAAGATTCTGAAGTCTTTCTGCAATACCTAAAAGCACATTTATTTATTGGATCCATTTTTGGGTGAGCAATGGCAATATATTTAAATTGTTGGTTACATATTAGAAATTATTTAGCCTAATAGGCCGAAAATCTCGAGCATTAGTAACAATGTTTGCTTCCATATGACAATTGGAGGAGTTACAAATTGCAAAGTAATTAAAAATGCATTTGCGATGTTACTAATCAATTCTGGGAAAGACTGTTAATTGTGGAATAAGGCATTGACCAAAGGCATACATTGGTGTGGAAGTTGTCAAACATGAAAGATCGGAAAACTGTAAGACCTAGGAAAATTTTGACCATACTGCAACAGATATAGTTCAAAAAGTATCTGCATTTTGATCAAAATATGTTGGCTGAAGAATTGTAAATTCTTTTGGTGGCTAGATTTCCCTCATATATTTATAAACATTTAACATTACATCAAGCATAAATAAAGGACATGCTGCATTTATTTTCTGTGAACCAAGTGGCCAGTGATTATAGCACAGTAATCTGGAACACCTTATTCTCAACTCAATGTGCGTAAAGACAGGCAGTCACCATTCAACATGAACCTGCACCTCTTGTCACATTGAATGATAACTAGAGCACATGAAATTGGATTCCCTTGTTCTATCTAGCTCATCTTCACCAAAATAGGGCTGAAAGATAGAAATTGCACTGACATTCTGACAAAAACATGTGTACTACGAAAACACTTGCCTGGTGGCTCCAAGTCCAACATTATGAGGAAACACGGTAGCTTTGTAGACATTGCTGTGACCGTGGACGGCATCAATGCCATAAATTATTGGGATTCCCAAACGGGTAGAGAGAGCAGCCTTTTGCATGCCATTTACCATATTCACCCATGTCTCAATAGAAGCTTGTGGAGCAGGCACACTACCTCCTCCACTCAGAACACTACCTGCAAAGAATAGTCAGCTCAATAAACCACTTTCTATTTTCATATTCTGATTTTGAAGAGAAAGAAGCATTTATACCTATAAAGTAAGTCTTCAAGACATCAGCAGTTGCATTTTCCCTCTCAATCTGTGACATTTGACCAATTTTCTCAGCAAGAGTCATGCGTTTGAGTAAATCATTTATTCGAGCATTCAATGGCTGTTTGGGGTCCTTATACTTCAAGTACTCGGCTCCTCCCAATGTCCCCCTGCATCCTAAGATCAAAAGAACGAGTAGAAGTTTTCGCAGGCCCTCCATCCTCATATGATGCCACAGAGCTCCACTAATTGCTTAATCCTGGAAGAGAGACTGCTTAAGAACGAAATACTTAAAGAAAAACTGATCGATCTTTTTTCCTATTGGAATGAAAAAGCATTGACAACATCTACACCGAACTATCCATAAAAAAGCAAATAAAGTCATCATCAATTAGAGCTTTAAACCTACAGCAGGAACTGCAAAATGCAGTTGGGAAATTAAATCAGTGAGGTAACTGATCACCACAAGTGGCAACAAAAGCACGGTCCATATCCTAACTGTATTCGATTTCGAAGAGGACAATACTAAAGCTCAAAAGAAGTCAAGATGCGAGGACACAGTATAAGAGTCCAGTGTCAAATGAAGCAACATAATCTAAGGAAGATAAGCAATAGAAAAGCCCAAAACCAAAAGCACCAGCAAGATTATAAAGTTAGTGCACTAAAGCTTATACAACTCCAAGAATCACAAAATTTCATTTTTTTCGCGAAAGGTTATCATCGGTCAAGGAAATGAAACCAGAAACCTCCTTGTTCTTATATTAATCTTTTGGTGTACATTTTGATGAGGATCAATGCAAAGAAAATGGCATTACATCTCGAGGCACATTAATAGATTAAGGTCTCCATGGCCACTTGGCACAACAAAAACAGAGATGCTCGGATCTGCATCTAGGGTTTGACGAAGAATCAGATACAGCTAAAAGGACTAATCTTTTGAGACTAATGGGAGCCAACTACAGCAGAAAAGATAAGACCAGCTCGAAGGCTGCAGTCATATAGCAAAGAAAAAGCACTAAGCACCAAACCAACCGCATTAGATTATGCAGAAGCTACCATTGATTGCAAAGCTTATCCTTTAGCCTCATCAAAGCAGAAACGGTAGTTCGCATGATAACCGGACCATGACCTCTAGGCTGTCGGTGCGCAAAAAGCGCATTTTCGAAGACTAAAAAGACAGAAAATATGGTCAAATGATGCCCAAAACTACAACTTTTTAACTCAAAAAGGTTCAAGATATAGGGAAAATTCGGTTTTTGGGACCGTCTTTGAGTAATCCAATGAACCGCAGTTTCGTCTTGGTTGATTAGTATGCTCAAACTGGCATCATCTTCCTTTTTTCCCTTTGAACAAAACATCACCTTAAAGTCTCAAATATGAAAGGTCGGAAGTAGCAAAGTAGCTAAAAGATAAAAAGAAAGAAAGAAAGAGATCGTACCAAGCATTATGACGGAGGAAGAGAGAGAAAGAGAGGGTGGCGTTATGGGATGGATGAAGGCATGATTTATAGAGATTTCATAGAAGGGAAGCTGCGACCCTACCCACTGGATTGGCTACAGCTTGGAAATATAAGCGTCAGAAACGTAATGCCTTTGTTCGAGCTCTGCAGTCACTCACAAATCAATTTTCTCAGTCAAATTTTTGACCTTTCTACATAAGATCTAATTTTACAATTGATTATTTAAATGAGCATAGGAGAGGATGCGAAGATAATTTGTGATCCTACATATCTTTGCGTAGAGATTGGAAGAATTTTGTGACCCAAGTGGATATTTCTGTGGTGATTGGTTGAACACGAGGAGGATTTAGGTATTTGGATGGAGAAGATCGTGTTACTCTGATGAGAACTCTGTTGAATGTGGACTATGACTTCAGATATAGGCAGTCTCATCCTAACCAGTAAGCTCATGTAGCAATCCTTATATCATCTTACAATGATTTCCAAGGTATGCTCTTATAGCAGCTGAAATCCAACAAAGGTGGCTGTTATTTTCAGAGTTCCATCTTTATGTTTGTTTTCTAGTGATGAACTCAATAAGATTGATTCCATGGTTGAAAGCTAGGAGAGAAGTGACAATAACATGACTACTCCCACTGGTGGTAATCTGATGTAGATTATGGTGCCCATTGGGTCCAATAGACATTGTCACTGTGGCCCAGCCATCATCAATGGCATAGACTTTGCAGTAAGTTTGGATAAGAAAAGAAGAACATCATCAACCATGGCACACATGGTTTGTCTTTTAGTATTTCCATGGCACACTTTGCCACATGGTTGATACTTTGAGGTCTTCCATGAGACAAGAAAAAGCAGTCCAAGGGGCACATTTGTAAACCACTTGCATCTTGTCCCAATGGATGAAGTAGGTAAGTGATGCCTGTGAAATTTTCTTGTTAGTCTTGAGAACATCACTTTTTTGAACTAAATCTCAGTACACTTAAATCATAGAATGAGAAAGTTAGAAAAAAGAACAATTGTTTTTTTTTTTTCAGGTTAAAAGCTGAGATCTACAACCTTGAACAAGTCTAGATCTGGAGGATCAGGGGTCAAATGTCATGCAATGGACAGAGTCATGTTCTGCCAACATCCAATTAAATGCAATTCACCCATCCAAGTTCATAAGTCAAAGCTGTCCTTTGCCATTGGTCAGGGCATATCCAATACCAATGATGTCTGATTTAAATATGTTCTATTTTGAATGATATCCCATGTGAGTTGTGGAATCCAAAAGCATTTCTTGATCCATCATATTTTTCTATGGCTTTATAGGAAGAGGTGAGGGTAGAATTCCTGAGTTGGGGTTGGAACTCATTGACCTCCACTCTCTGCAGCATATGGCTCCAAACTAATGTGAGATGTGAGATGTGATTGGTGAATGGGGAGAAGCCCATATATTTGGATCCTGATAAAGTTAGAGCTGTTTGAATTGGTGGTGATTTCATGACAACCAATCTCAATATATATTCTTAGGACCTCCAAATGTATGGTTGATAGTTTTATAGTTTTCATAGAAGGAAGAGAAGGGCCTGCCTGCCACATGTGTTTCCAGGTTTCAGAAGATTGTTTTGACTCACAAACAGGACACAAGACTCATTCAAAGCTCTTGGAGATGAATCATCCACCTCCTAGTGTTCTTGATTGGATGGGGGGGTAGAGAAGCTTGGTCATATCACAAGTATTTACATTCCAGTCACAAAATACAGCATTATTCTGGTTGATATGATGATGCATAGTATACAGAGATTCTGCATCAGAAGGAAGGGGCCAAACTTATTTCTGGTTGTGATGGCCACTTTTGCAGTTTCTTTTGAACTATGACAAGAGTTGCACTTCTTCATTGGCTTCCTCAAACTTCTTATTCTCATTTGTAGTGTCACTCTCTGCAAAAGCAAAGTATTGGGTGATCACAATTCTTTGCACTGTACTGTACAATTATACTGCACAGTACACCTGTTATAAAGTATAATGGACACAGAAAGCAACAAAGGGGACAAATAAACCGTAAGAAAGCATAGGAAAACAATGTCAGAGTATACTGATGGAATGACTAATGAGAACTGACAAGAAGAGTGAAAGAAGTGTCTGTTTATATTTGTTTTCATACAATTATGTTGGTTAAGCCTATGTATTATGTGATGCAGATTGATGAAAGGAGAAGACTCATATCTAATGCAAAAGAGAGAGTCATTACAAAGGAGGAGAGCCTACTCAACAGGTGAAAAACTTGAGATAGAACAAATGACACCAAGACTTCCCCTGACAGAAAATGGAACTGTTGTTGTTGATGATGATTAGGAGTAGTAACCCATAGTTGATTGAAAAGTTGAACAACAATTCCAAATGATGTTAGGCTGATTAAGAGAAACAAAATTAGAACAGATCTCAGCATCAATTTATGTTCCCAGTTTCCCTAAAAGGAGTCTGAATTTTTTTTGTCATCATCTCCCATGCAAACAATCAATGCAGGAAACAGAGCAGCAGTTGAAATAGCTCAAGATTTGCAGATTGGAGACCTCTAATTGCCCAATCCAGTCAAGCTAACATTTAGTTTTGGTTGTGGCCAAGGATTGTATTTGCACCACAAGATAGATTCCCACTGAGCTTTTCATCTCCATTCCAGGCTGAAGGCATATAAATGGCACTCAATTCACTAAGTTGTCCTCAATAGATCAGTTGCTTATATTTGTTTCACATGGCTGTCTTCTCTTGAAAAGATGACCATTAGGATGGATGTCTCCATAAAGACAACATAAACAAAAGGCTGATGCTTACCATTATCCCAAATTAGCCAAACAAACATTTTTTTTTTTTGTCAATCAACATAATATATTATATCAGTTCGAGATCGAATCACATTTATTGTCTTATATTGTTATCCTCTCAGAAGATGCAGATGCTGCTGTTGCTATATATATGTTCAACCAATATTGTCTTATATTGTTCGACTATTTTAGCTACATATGAATAAATGTATGCTTCCTGTAACAAAAGCTACTTGCAATTGAGGTACTAAAAGTGATCCAACCTCCAAAGATTTCTCGATCTTTGTCTTCTCCTTCGTATATGTTATAAATATGAAAAGAGATAAACTGAGAGGATATCCTCGTACCGTTAAGAAGTGAAAAACATAAATTTTTGATTTGATATAAATTAATCATGATTAGTTTGACTCTAACTCATCATTTCTAGATTTTCAACATGGATAAAATTTGATTTAAACTAGTCAAATATTTAAACAAAAAAAGAGGATAGAGCTATGGTTTGACCGAATAAAGATAAGTAGATGCGGATGAGTAAAAAGATAATAAACTTGAATAAGGACATATGTTAGAAATTTTGATGTATGTTAATCCTGACTAGTTTGACCGAGACTCTCCGAATCATATATCCAAACGAAAGTGAAAACTTGGCATAAGCTGATCTTTTTGTCTGTTAAGCTGAGAAGGAAGCTATTTTGTTTGCTTGGAAGGTAAAGATGCGCAAGAACAAGTTGCAGACTTGCTCTCGTGAGGGTGTGGTGCAGTTGAATCCTCTGGTTCTTGAGCACGAGGAGCTTTGGATGGTGATTGAGTTTACCGTGAAGATAAGATTTTTTTCAACTATACGAGAAAATCTCTCTATTATGTTGAGGAAATGTATTTAAACTATTTCACTTCTTCAATAAAGCTTCTTACCTTCTATTATTTTTATCATAGTAAATGAGTAGTGAGAAAAGCGAAGTTTCGCTCTTTACCTTTGGTCAGTGACCAACGTCGTTGAGAAAAGCAAAGCTTCGCCCTTGCCTTCGGCCAGCGACTAACGCCGCTGCAGCAAATTCCTAAGAGGCTCCATGGCCAATCCTCATCTTCCTCACCGCGATAGTCTTCGTTGATCTGTCAACAGTTGATGGACTTAAGGGGAACGAAAGGAACGCCTATGCCCTCACAGCAACAACAATCATAGTAACAACAGCGATCTGCTTTTGCTCTACTCACGACTCTCGCTCGTAAACCATTCTTTGCATCGATCCAAGATTGATATCCTTGACAGGAGCACCATCTTACGGGAGCATGATAGAAGATAAGATTTCTTCAACTATACGAGAAAATCTCTCTATTATGTTGAGAAAATGTATTTAAGCTATTTCACTTCTTCAATAATATTTTTTTAATAATTTTTTTATTTTTTATTTTTTTTTATAAAAAACAAGAGGATCCAATCAATATTGGTCAGCTGTACTGTAGAGATGCCTGCATCGGCAGTGTTATGGGCCATGTACTACTTTCTCGGTGGCCACACGAATTCGTCAATGCTGTTGGCAGGTGTTCAAACGCAGAGTACCCATTTGCTTTTACTTTTCCATCTATGCTCTGTTCGTGTGCTTCACGATTCAACATTTTGGCTCTCATTCTTTTATGTCCAAAAACACTATTTATCGGATAATTCGAAGAAGGGTAAAACCGTACTTTCCCGAGCGTAGAAAGAGAAAATACGTTACGCAAAATTAGTCATCAAATCAAAAAATATATATTTTTGAATATTTATAGGTTATTTTCTTTTTCTGTGCGTCCTCAAACTATTTTACATTGATAGTAAATCAACTAATAATCATGATTATTATGGTTTGAAGAGTTTTTATGATAGTTTCGATCAGAAGAAATATTCTATGATATAGATGGAAATATGTTTTTTATTAAGCTGATGTCAGCACAAATTATCCATCCAGATCTGGTAGATCTATCGATCAACCATGAAATGGAGCATGGGTTGACCGGCGACATAAAAATGGCAGCTTTCCCTGTTTGCTGCTCCTTGAACATGGAATCCACCATTCTGAAGTCTTGTTAGTGTTCAAGACAGTGTTGATCGTGGAGTATTCTACACGAGTTTCATGTCAACCGATGCTCTTGGCACCATCAATGGCACAAAACAAAGCTCATATTTGCATACATGTGACCAAGAAAACTTGTGTTCCTCATCTTCTGCAATCCAGTAGTTCAGTAGGAGCTAACTTGAGGCAGTAAACCAAGGCATCATTTGGATCTTTTCAGGCTTTGTGCTCTGTACACTTACGCATCATCGTTGCAAGAAATGCCTGAATCCAGCGACTGGAGCCACCCAATTCCTGGACGTGATTCTTAGTTGTATTCGAGCTGTCATCTCTGCCATTGCTGAGTGATGAAGTCAGCATCCGAAGAACACATGCCTGAACAAGTCTGGTGGGTGCCAGCAACTGTTCAAGGGATCAGTTCTAACTCGATGTGATGAGTGGGGGTTTGATAGGGTTTTATTGTTCGAGGTGATGGTTGAGAAATGCAAGCACTGTGGAATACATTTTGGTCATTTTGTTTTAGGAGATTGAATCAATCAAGTGATATGAATGCAGTCTCATTTAAAGTTTGGGATGGATGCAAAGACATTAATACAGAACTCCAATTAGATTTTGGGTTGGATTAGACTGTCCCCACTTGCACCACAAACAAAGCAGTGGAGGTCAATGTCCACATCACACTCTGTCACCTTCCTACCATGTCTCACAGATCTGATCACAAAATATGGTCAAACAGACATGCACACTTCCAGCACTAAGTCTCCTGTTGAGAGAGAGAGAGAGAGAGAGAGAGAGAGAGAGAGAGAGACCTCTAACTTTTGGCCACAGTGAACCTCAATCAATTCTTTCCTGTCCTCACTGTCTTTCCCCCTCCAGAAGTCGACAGAAGAGAGAGGGAACTCCATCCTTGGGTTTGTTTTCCTTCTTTGGGTGTTCTACTTTCATATTTGGTGGCCTGGCTTTGTGCTTTGGGAACTTGGGATCATATGTGTGTATATTATTTGATGAATGCATTTGCATCCAGTTTCCTTGTGCTCTTTTCGTTTTGCCTGCTTCCCTTCTTAATTTTGGAGAGCCTAATATGTATCATATGTTCTGTTGTTTCTTACAATTTGTGTAGATCATCAACTAGTGGAACAAGAAAAACTGGGTTGTCTCATGTCTCAGAGATGTTAGAGGTCACTTTGACCTTTCTTTGCACTGTGATGTTGGGATTCTTTTTATGCCCAAATGAGAAAATATCTGCTTTTTGTGCAGAGCATAGAGATGTTAGAGGTCACTTTGATCTTTCTTTGCACTGTGATGTTGGGATTCTTTTTGTGTAAATGAGAAGATATATGCTTTTTGTGTAGAACATAGAGATGTTAGAGTTCATTTTGATCTTTGTTTGCACTGTGATGTTGGGATTCTTTTTGTGCCCAAATGAGAAAATATTTGCTTTTTGTGCAGAGCATAGAGAGGTTAGAGGTCACTTTGATCTTTCTTTGCACTGTGATGTTGAGATTCTTTTTGTGCCTAAATGAGAAGATATATGCCTTTTGTGTAGAACATAGAGATGTTAGAGGTCACTTTGATCTTTCTTTGCACTGTGATGTTGGGATTCTTTTGGTGCCTAAATGAGAAAAGGAGAACATTGAGTTACAGTCTTAAATATATGCTTCCACCATTGTCATCTGAGATCCTCCATTTCATCCTGTGGGCAGGCATTTCAAGAGTGACAGATCTTCTTGAGCAGAATCACCATGCTGAGGCAGGTATCAAGTAGGAATCAGAGAGGAAAGGGGGGTCTCAAGCCCAAAAGTGCTCTTCAAATATGTCTGTTGGTTGCCATCTTTGTCTGGTTGATCTATCAGATGAACTACTCTCAGTACAAGAAGAAAGCATACGAGGAGAGCGACTCGAAGCTCTCATTCAAGGGCGACGAGAGGCAGCTTGGCATCACAAAGTTTAGCAGGAAAGATCTGTCTCATCCTGTCAACATAGTGGACCGGATCAAGCAAGAAGAGCAGGAGGATGATAAGAAGGTAGAACATGGAATTAAGCACGACAAGGTCGAGGATGAAGAGGATACTCGTGAGGAGAGTGAGGATGAGACCAAGGATGTGGATGCATTTGAGGACCGAGATCATGAAGAGGCGTTTCATAAGGCTCGAGAAATAAGTTTCAGAGGTGATGATGCCTCCAGTGAGGTAGCCCATATGGTGCAAGAGGTGGAACATGGAGAAGGGTCTCAGGAGGCACGAGAGAGGAGTTTTAGAGCTGATGATGTATCCAGTGCAGTAGCTCATGTGCCAAAGGTGAATGAGGCAGAGTCTGAAACTGTTGATGGAGGATTGAAGAAGCTGGATGAGAATGGATCCAAGATGGCAGACAGAAGAGATGAAGAGGCTCGAAGTTTTGCCAATGAAACACTCGAAGATTCGAGTTCTAGCAAATTGCTCGATAATTCGCAGGGAACCAATTCAAGGATCGTTCCAGCAAATGTGTCGGCTGCAAATATAACAACAAGCGAATCCAAGAACCACAAGGAACAGCAGCAGCAGCCTATTCCAACAATTGCAAGTATCATCAACAACCAAACTGGCAGAGATGCGAAAAATTTTACAGCTTTCTCAATGAGTCAGAAGAATTCTACTGTAGTATCGGTAGATAGGATTGAAACCCAGGCCAACCAGATGGTAAAGCTGGATCCAATTAATCCCACAGTTTCACAAAATCAAACTAGCACCGAGCAATCAATCGATGGACAAGCTAATGCAGTGAGGCTGATAATTCAGAAGACTGATAAGGTTTCTGGACCAGAAGAATCACAATATGAGAATGGAACATCCGTTAAACTGGAATCTGGCAATTCGTCGAACAGTTTAGCCGCAGATAAAAATAGAGATGCACGCGGTGAACTTTTTGATTCGCCGGACATCCAAAACATACGTAGCGGTAAGCAGGAAGCTGCAGAAGCATAGTAGATTAAGTGTAGTTGGTAGTGCCCGGAGGCAGTCATGTTGTGTTCTTCCTTTTTGCTTCTCATGGCTACAAGGGCAAAAGCATTCTATTCTGCTCTATTGTGCCATGCTGCTGCTATCTGCTAACAAATGGCTAATGCCATGGCATGCTGCAAAGCTGTAATGATGTTTTAGATATAGTTGGGGAAATTTGTCCTGCATTTAGCTTTTACATGTGTATGGTTTGAGCATGCAATAGCTAAAGGAATGGAAGCAGATGGGTTTATCCCAAACAGAGCTTCAAATCATCCTCCTGTGTTGAAAGTAGCAGTTGCCTCTAGTGTCTTGCAACACAGTTTGTGTTCTATTGGTCTCTCATCAAGACATGATATTAAAACAGAAACAGGTACTAAATTCTGGGAATCATATGCAGGGATTGTTGTACCGCCCGAAACGGTATGGTTTCAACGGTATATCCGACCACCGTATCGCTGCACTTCTTTTATTCCTTTCCTTTTTTCTTCTTCATCGGATCTCGATATCGATATATCATTTTTCTTCTTCATCGGATCTCGATATCGATATATCATGTGCCAATACATTGGTACGAAATGACACGAGTCATATATCGATATATCATGTGTGGAGTCGACCATACATGGTCAAAATGATCATGAACATATCTACCATATATGGTTTATAACAAATGTATTCCAATGAATAGCAATTACTTTATATAAATCAAAACAGGTCAGAAACATAAACATCCATCAAAACATTTTGCAGCCACCGAAGGTAACTTTTGCTTCTAAGAATGTGAATTGCTGTCTCATGCAAAGGCCAATTCAATCATGATGATCTGCTTGGTGCAGATAGATTTATTTCATGTGTGGAGGTGGAGGGGTACTGTAATAGAATTAATGAAGCACCATGTCAGAAGCAATACATTTGAACAAGAAAGGTGGCACCAAAGGTCCAAAGCTGCCTTCCTGGACTGTGAACAACACAGGAAAACAAGCACCAAATGTAATGATATGTTGTTTGCCAAATTATAATCATTTGATAACTGGAATTGAGCATATGATAAGACCAACTATTTATTAATACGATTTCATTATAAGTGTAGCATGGATGTGTTCCACGCTAAATACACCACCATATACATCTGTAGATAAAATTTTCCAAGAACAACTGAAAATATACTGACACTCGCAGAATGAACGAGTATGACGATTAAAAACAGGGTCGCTGGAATGTCATTCAGATCATAAGATTCCACAACTTTATTGAAACACAATATTAAAGCAGAGCAGCTTCACAAAGTAGATCCACGATCTGACATTCTCAACAATGAAACACAATAAACAAGAACATTAACACTGAAGTGGTTGTCTAGTGATCAGCATGATGCTTCTTCTCAAAAAGACTATTGGGACCTGGAAGCAAAATATGATAAAGATCAATAATGGTAAACAAACAAAGAGGGGTGTGTGTGTGTGTGTGTGTATGAAAACAAATGTGCAAAGCAGAGTAGATGTAAGTTCCTAAAGATGCAATGAATGCTTGAGTAAAATAGAAAAGGAACAAATGAACCACTTGTAAATGAGAAGCAGCAAAATAAAGGCAAAGCAGAGTAGACATAAGTTCCTAAAGATGCAATGAATGGTTGAGTAAAATAGAAAAGAAACAAATGAACCATTTTTATGACAAGAAGCAAAACAAAGGACCAAATAAGCACTATGCGAAAAGGAAAGCATGGGAGTATGTTAATTTTGCCAAAAGAAAACCTGTCATGCAATATGCTAAGTCTGCAGCACAGTATAGTGTTGTTGATCATAGGGCTGATTTTGATTCTGATCCCGTTGCTTCAAACCTTACAATCAGGGCCACCATAAATTACATGTAATTGCTACTTCCAATCTAAATCAGTTCTTGTAGGAAGCAATCAAATATGTCCAAATCGACCAGATTAGATTAGGATCCACCTGACTCCGATTTGGCAGGTTTAAACCTGTTCTAGCAATTATTTGCCAATTGATTAAGACATGACCACTCTATCTGAACCAAGTATTGCTCATGTTGATTTTTGACTTCTGTTGGTTAGTCAAATGAATGTTGGATCAATTCCAACCAATCATACAATTTAGTTGGCCAACAATCAACCTACTCCAAAAAGATAAATTTCAACCGGATATGAACAAACTTGTCCGTTCTGAACCCCATACCAAATATCATAAAGACCAACATAGTCCAAAATAGTCCCATTCGATGAGATAACCGATCTACTAACATATTGAGTTTGAACCACTAATCCAAAATACTTAGTTCTCAAGTTAAAAAGGTAGTATACTTAGTTCTCAAGTTACATACAAACGACCTTAAATGTTCTCCTATTTCCAATGCGGGACTAAACTTGGGGTATTATAAGTATGGTTCTTGTTATTTTATTTGGATGGACCTCATTTTTTTATCGATCTTACCTAACATATTGCAGAATGAGGGCATTGTATATAAGCCTAAAGAGGTATACTATAAGCTCCAGTTAAGTAGCTCAAGCCAATTACATCAACTCATATAGATAGTAATATCTTGATATCTTTGAGAGCTTTTATATGTGTCAGGTTAATCACTGTCATTTAACTTACAATATGATGAAACCTGCAAAATTGGTGCAAAGGGAATTCTAAAAGTACCAAAAAAAAAAAGTTAGACTATGAAGGAAACAAGTAACTTAGCAGCTATCAAACTTGATTCATATATACATTCATTGAGAAGCCCTTTTTTTTAGTGATGAGCTTTCATTCTACTGGGTTATTAGACGAGATCAAAGGTGCTATAAAACAACTTGCTTCCTAAGTTCCCTGATTTCAGATTACGAAACAAGATCTAGAAAGAGAGCAAACAACTATCTAAACCATGAGGCACAGGAAGGGAAGAAACACACGCTGCACATAACACAAACAAGAGAGTCGCATTGTGTGTGGAATAACATGCTAAAAAACAGCGATCTTCAACCAAGTCCAACTTCGTGAAAGTTTAGTTCAGAAAGATGATACCAAGCTTTAAAAAGTAAATCAAACAGATGATGCTCAAAAAGATTGAGCTTCTTAGTTGGCGAAGAAAGAAAAAAAAAAGGTGAATGATAGGAACCAGATAAGAATTGATATGCATAGAGAGCAGGACTCTTAACACTTTTTCTAGGATTATATCTCTTTTCAAAATCACATCAATTCATGCATGGTAACGAAGAGTAACGTGGTTGGTGATTCCTAGGTGACCTGTTCTTCTAGTTCATCAAAATTACTACTATGAGAACACTCAAACTCAACCGTATCTATCCACAAGAAGCATTTCTGACATAATAAGCAACAATCTGACCAAGAAAATTGCTATGACGCTAAGCATACAATGAAGAAACTAGAAACCATTAGTGCCGTCACTTAAGGAGAAAAAAGGGCAAAGAGAACAGACCCCAAGGGAATTCCTTGTTGCGAATGTGCAAATAAGGGTAAGCCTGACAATGAAGATTAACCCGATTAGAAAAAGGTCATCCATTTGATCATCACATAAAACAACAAAGGATGGAGGAGGGAAAATTGAAAGAATACCGGTGGTTCTTCGCCGTGGTGGTGACCCTTGGAGAGGTTATAGATCGCGAGGGTCGTGCAAGTCACGATCCCGGCATACGTTATCTTCTCCCATTTGGCGGTCTCGTCTGCAAGTATCGCAACAACTAAGCACAGATTCCACACCAAAATACACGAAACCTCAAGTCGTTACTACGAACCGCAGATCGGGATTAAACCGATCGAAACCTAATCGAAATCGAACGAGATAGCGAGATGAACAAAATGTTACAGGCGTCATCGTGAGCAGAGGCGGAGAAGCTCCTCTTGGTTGGGGCGCCAGCGCGTCCCTTCGCTCCCCCGCGAAGAAGAAGCGACGCCGATCGAAGGCCGGATCTCGCCATTGACGCCGCCATGGATGGTTAGCTTCCACCCTCTCGATTTCAGCGGATTAATCTGCTTCTTGCACGGGTCGGTACGGTGAGCAAACCCGAACCCGTTATTTGACCCCAAATCCGAACACCTCTCCTATCTTTATCGATGGTCGAACCCGAATCCGTTACCGACATTGAACCCGGATCCGTTTATTTCTTGCATTGGTTTCTACTTGGCTTTCGACGACTGCAGTCACCGTTGGACCCACCTGCGGTCCTCCGGTTATGGTGCGGGTAAGTCATCGGGTACGGCTAAAATGCTTTATATTCTTTCATACTAACAAGTTTCTGTGATAAGGTAATCTCAAAAAGATAAAAAATAATTCAAATAAAACATAAGTTGATAGAGAAATGGGATCAAAAAAGATGTCTCAGATCAAATTCTCGATTGAAATGATAGGGTGAAAAAGGATTTTATGTGCAGTTATAAACCAGAGTATGAATTTTTCTTCATTTTCTTCAGAAAAAAGCTCACAATATCAAAGATGTAGTTTTTTTTTCCTTTTCTTTTTTGCTATGAAATCGATTCAAATTCCTAAAATTCTGTTCCATGTGCTCAAAGAGGAAAGAGAGAGAAAAGGAGAGAGATGATTGGTGGCCTATGGGCAGAGGAGGAAGCATAGAGATGACTTTAATCCTTTCATGTCATGGGTGAGTCCCATCAGAATGTACTTCCTATAGCCCACAGCTACAACCAAGCCCATGTATTCTCGACGGCAAGCAAGTTTAATAACCTGCAGAAAGTAATCTCTTAACCCTTGTTTGGTAAATCTAGGTTTTGGGAAGAGTGTTGGAAGAGTCATTACTTGCCTTGTTCCTGTCAACACTGTAAGGTAATGGCATCATATCATGGGGCCTTGACCTTTCATGGAGGAGTTATGGCCTATGGCATAGCCAAAATAGTTGTGCCAGTTATCTTACTACTCTGTGCAAGGTAGCTGGTAACATGAACAGCAACAAAGAAATGAATACCAACTGGTGGAACAAGTGTTCCATACAATAAAGCCTAAAAGGGCTCAGAAGATGAGATATGTTAGGAGTTTACAGTAGTATATTATACCCACATAAAACTAGCTTAGAGATCCCACACCAGGTAATAAAACAAAAGGAGGGATGTTGCCTGTCGCAGTACAAGGAGATCTGAACACAAGCCATGAACGAGACAAAGGGGAAGCCACTGCTCCAGGTATCTATCTATTCACATAGAGATGAGTATGCGAGACTGCTGTTTGTAGCAGGTCATGGGTTGAGGATCATCCCCCCACACTTGCATTTCCAGCTCAGGGGTTTGTAGATGGAGCTGTCATCACCCCTTGCAGTGATTGCTGTGGAGAAATGCCTGGTTCCACTCGTCTCCTGAGGGACTGCAGGCACTTGAATTGCCTCGCACTGGCCACAGGTGAGGCACCTTCCTTCACATCTCGGCGGCCTCGATCCGAGCATCGCCTCCCCCACCTTCATCTCTTCGCCCTCCTGAAACTCAAGCCAAGATGTGGAGTCAGTGATCAAAAGCAAACCCAGAGAGTTGATAAGAACAAAGGAGTACTTGGTGACCAGAATCTAACCTTCACAACCTCCTGAAGCATCAAAAATGGCCTACCTGAAACCAAAGAAGCATAAACTGTCATGCCAAAGAAGTACAGGAAAACTCTTGAAGTGTTATCCACATATAGCTAAATCTACCTTCAGTCAAACACAGGGGATGGAGGGAGCTCAAGAGGAGGAGCAATGAGAGGAGATGAACATGCCTTGGAGGGTTGACGGAGCAGCTAAAGAGAGCCATTGTCTAATTCATGAGCATGATTGAGTGCTACTGAGTTGGGAGGAAAAGTGAGACATGTCAACATATTTATATGGAGTGATGTGCTTCTTGTTGTCCAGTCTTGTCCTGAGAGATTCTCTTAGTTTAATAATTGGAAGGGAAAAGAGAGAAAAATATTGAGGGGATGATTGCTACTGGTGTACCCGAGTGCAGATAAGTATCTGTAATGGCGTACTACTGATTCAGGTCTTGAATGCATTGATAACCATAAAATCTTGCTTTGCTAGGCAATCAGTCAGGCAGAGAGAAAGGACAGAACAGAGGGAGGAGAGCAGCAGCAAAAGCACACACAACAGTTGGTGCAGAGGTTGCAAGAAAGAGAGAAAGAAAGCAAGTCTGAAATAAAGGGACGCAAAATTTCAAACCAACCTCAGCAACATTGATCCATGAGCCCTCAATCACCCCAGATGCATCAGAGAGCAACCATGTCTACTGCCTACCTATCACCACAAAAGTTGGAGAGAGAAAGAGATACACTTTCAGTCACCCCAAACACTTCAGAAAGCAACATGAAAGAAGACTCCCAACCATCAACCATGTCTCTTGCAAGCCATCACCACAAAAGTTGGAAAGAGAGAGGGAGAGAGATTGGGAGACTAACCGATGACTCAAAATAGCAGGAAGGCTGAACCCACAAAGTCTAGGGTGGTCAGATGTCAAGGGGGAGGATTCTCCTCACAAGCAGACACTCAGATAACAGCTGTGAGTTATGACTTTGCTGTGTCCACTGTGACCAGTATCACACAACGCTGGCTGCTAAGTTTTGCGTTTTGCTTGCAGTATAGCTCTGCTGAGCAGTCCCCCCCTCCCACACGCCAAAGCTCTTTTCTCTTGACAGCAGAGGAGACTGCGGGAGAGAGAATGTGACCTTTGAACAATGCATGTTGTTCATAAGAACACATTCGAAAATCTTCCTTAAAAAGAACAGAGATTTTGTCATATCAGTATATTAGTATGGTTTAGATTGCAACCTTTTTCTTGTTCTTACTTCCTACATGCTGCTAGGTAAAAAAACAAAAAAAACAGCATTTAGCAGTCATCTGTCTTTACAATCTCTTTGGCTTCTCGCTGGTTTCCACCAACAAAGAGATCACTTAAAGCTTTGACTTGGTTAGCACAAATAGTTTGATGGCAATGCATTTCCAAACTAGAAAAAATGGAACGTATGTTCTTCACAAGTTTGTATTCATGGCAATACCCTTAGAAACATAAAGATGAATACAACCCAGTACAAGCAGAGTTGTCACCATCAGAGGTTACCTGGTTTAAGAGCTTTTTGATGGCTCCTTGGATGCTGCTCTCTAAGCTCTGGTGCCATTGCCATCAGCGAATCATCAAAAGGCTTTGGCTTGGAATGGAAACTGCCACTGCGAAGAATAAAAAGGCTGGCAGCGTCTATTTAGCTGATGGCGCACGCAAAGCTTACACTTTTGCGGCAAAAGAAGGCAGAGAAGTCTAGGCTGGTTGTGAAAGCAGACCGTTACGCACCTTCTCAAACCAGATTAATGGTGGTGGCAGCTGTCAACATGATTTCATTCTGGACCACTTGATCAATTGATTTGATGGGGCCCTCCTCGTGATCATGAACTTGTATGACTCTTCGATTTACCAAAAGGACTAACCCTGCTGCATACGGCACAGAATCCACAAAGGATAAATGCATATAATGTAATCACCACAAGTATAATGTAATCCGACGATCGAAGCAACAAAAAGGATAATTTGATGTACAAATCTCTCTCTCTCTCTTACACAAGTCCAGAACTGACACATTCTTGTGGTAGATAATGAGTTGTTAATCTCTGAATTAATGTCAGTTATTAACTTTAACTGCGACAGGTTCAGAACAATAGGGGCAGTCTCCAAACAGAACATCAAATGACCTGAGAAAAGAGACACAGAAACACATAAAGACAACTCGGATAACATGAACTTAAAATATAAATTAACAAACAACGATGCCGATGACTGGCCGAAATGTACACACTTCCTCGTTGTTGTAATGGAATGCAGCCAATCTCTGAGGCATACGGTATGAAAAGCTTTACTGCAACTAGGATTTTTGCAGGTATAGTCCGGTGCACTTCCGCTGTTAGCTCCAAGTTCATCGTCTTCAGAAATATCAAGTTACTAATATATTCAGCAGGGAAATGTATGATTAAGCGACATGCATAACTAACATTACCAACTGGCAAGTACTGAGCATAGCAAATTCCGCAATCAACTTGCCCATCATCTTTACTGCTCACAGAAGGGCCAGGTAGTTCTCTCTCCAAAAGTGCTGCCAGATTCTCGTGGAATGGTTTGTCAACTTTCCTGTCCATCATCAAGCAGTTATTACATCTTGCAAATTTGATGTTTTGACGGTAAAGATTCTATACCTTTTCCCAAAAATAAGAGAGAAGTATACATTCATAACTGAATACCATAGAATGGAGTGATTATAATAGACGCTCCAATCTGATTAAACATTTTGTTTTCTTCATTCATATGTTCAGTTTAAATAATTGTATACCAATAAATTTATTTTATATACATGTATTGTAGCTCAGCTTTCAAATGGAAGTAATCTAATTATCCTGACTTTGCATGGAATGTCTGGGCTGATGAGATGTTCACCAATTTATTGACAGGGCAATTCAGGGGTTGTCAAGACCATCAGAACCAGGGTAGTCTGACCAACCCAATATTGCAAAAGAATTGAACAGAAATATCAGATAAACCTGACATTGAGTAGAATTGAGCATATTGCTTATTCAATAAAGTAGCAAAATGTTGCTCACTAGCTTCCTCATCTGGTTGCTCGCTAGATTGCCAGATTTATTGAAGAAGCAAATCTGGTAATCTCCAATAAGCAGAATTTTGGCAATATTCTGCTACAGTTAAATGTTGCTCACTAGCTTTGTAACTAGATTGTATGTATGATATGATTACTTAAGCAAAAGATGAGTTTCAACTCAACAATAAATGAACTACCACATGATTTGTACTATAATTGTTTCTTTATAAAATATATAAAAAATATTTGCATATTGCATTAATTGCCTCATCTAGCACTAGCTTGTGACTAGAAAATCTTTTATGGTAAAATTCATGAACAGTTTGCTACCTTCAATATCAAAGTGCTCTACTCCTATTGAGGATTTGCAGAATTCTAAATAAAACAAACCATTGAAAGATTAGAATTTACCATTTTATAGCATTCTTCTTCCAGTTATTCCTCATTAAAACTACAGCTGAGTCTGGACCAAAGAAACGACACCTGGAGATCACTTAGTTTTAAACAATGTATATTAAGCCAAAGCTACAGCTTCTTAGTGAAACCTACTCTGGTAAAGACCTTGGGCTTGAAGTACTGATATGTAATAAAAGATAGCAGTCATTGCCTGAAAGAGTGACAACACTATTCATTATCAATTGATAATGTACTAATAACTACAGTAGTGTCATCATTTGAATGTGTTCAAAAATCTTACCAAGTCCAATCTGACAATATGATGTTGCAAGAGATGATTCCTTCGGATAAACAACACAGAGATCTCTATCAATGTCATCCATGGTAGACCAAAATTCCTGCAACTTCTGCAAATGCTGTGCATACTTGCAGTCACATAATGCTCACACTAAAGGAACAGTTCTGCATGATCAAGTGGCGGGGTACATATATAGCAGGGTAAAAGAAAACACTAGAACATGTAAAGCTTCTTGTACCTCATCAAATTGTTGCACAACATCTTTCAATCTTGACTTTTCGGACCACACCACCTCATTGATACAAGGTACATCCTGAAGGCAAAGTGTATTTCAGTTGACACATTAGTTGAAACTTTAGACGGTGTTTTTCAGTGGATAAATATATTATAGCACTTCAAAAGTACAGTGATAATTTGAGAAAGGTTTTCAAGTAAAATTAGCTAATTATAACATTGAGTAAAAAATATTATTGCAGGCGAATAAGAGAATAAGAATATATGTCTACATCACGAAAGTAGAAATACATATTACATATTGTGTAATGTTTAGTGTAATTGAACAAACTGCTATGCAGCATAGACATTCAATTGGTATGCCAAAGGGCCTAGACAATGCAATTAGTAGCATTCTCTCTAAGAAGTCTCATGAGAGAACAAAATATATGGCAATTATGTGTTCCTGATAAACACAAAGGAGATTTAGTCAATTAAGTGTACGGAGATACAGGATGGATTCGAAAAAGGACACGATGAACTCATAAAAACTCAAGAGATAGAGTGCCAAAAAGTGGTAAGCATTTAAATACATCATTTTATTACAGCAAGACCATAATAAAATATAAACAGCTTGAAAGAGGAGTAAGTCACTGAACTTACCGCAGCAATAGTAGGCGAAGATTCGGGATAGTTACGAGGTAATGATATCTCTAATATGTGCACTCGTCCCTTCTTATCTCTAATCATAAAAGACAAGCAAAATGACATCGTTATAGTGACGAAAGAACAAAATCAAGAAAAAAAAAAGAATAAGAATTAAGGTAGTAGCTAGCCAGTTACACGATGAATGATAGGAGCTAAGTTATAAAAATCCTTTCTTTCATTCTTCATATAAGCTCTTTATATTAGCCTTGACTTCAAACCATAAGGTTCTATTTATAAAGGTCGTCTGGAAGCCATACTATCAACCCATCCTAATTCAGCCCATATTGTACAGAATTTACATGCTCATGACTGGAACAAAGCATGCATGCTTCAGAATTTTGCTTATGATCCTCTCTTCCAGAGATTCCTAGAATATAAATGTTAAAACATATCTCTCATGTCTAAACAACCTTTTTTTTTTTGTAATGTTCCTTTTAGTTACGCAAAAGTTGTTAAAAGCAGCAGTCTTTTTGGCAAGGTAAATAGTAAAAATGAGATTTGATCCCACGGCTTTGCTATTAACAGTCAAGATCTTTATCAAGTAAGCTATCAGACATCTTTGAAAAAGAAATGTGGCTCGGAGTTAAATGATCCTTGATCTTTGTTAGAAAACCGTGGATTTAATCATTCAACTTCCTTTATTATTCTTCCTATGCACAAGAAAACTAATGTACCAACAAAAAGAATATTGACATATATCTAAAAACCTCTTAATCCAGACTTCATCGCCCTTGTACAAAAATTTACTCGCACACAGTTCATGTTTTGATGATTAAATCGACACCATTTAATATCCATCAACCGTAGCTAATGGACATTTTGCTTGGACGAAACAGGTGGTACATACCGGTCCGGTCATCAATGGATACACAGACCGCCCAAGTTTCAGACAGTCTGGTCCGCTCATATAAATAGGAAATTTTCCTAACCCCTAATCGCTTTTCACGCATGCCGTGACCGCTTCACACACACACACGCGCCGCAACCTCTACTTCTCAACGCGACCTCTACTTCGCAAGCACACTGGAACCTTGCCACACACTGTCGCACACAGCCGCCATGCACCGCCTTTGCCCTAATTACCCTCTTCTTTCTTCCTGCTTCCTCCTGCCTCATATTCCTCCACCGCCCCGCTTCTCACATGTATTCCTATCTCCTCTTCCTCCACCATCTCCTGTTCTTCCTTCTTCCTCCACAACTCCTTCCTTTTCTTCCTCTCCGGCATGTACTGGTGTATCTACACACGCTACACCGGTAATGATCAGTATGTACCGGTCCGACTAGATCACCAAAACGGGTCCGGTACCTGAAACGGCGATCCTTGTCCCTACAACTTCTTACATGACTGGAACGGGCACATAAAAGAAGGGTTCATAGCAATAAATCATTCGACTTCTCAGCCTTACAAGCGTCGGAAGGTGAGACATGACAGATCTTCCGCTGCTCCCATCAGGTGCTCCCAACCAACCTCTTCAATCTGCACACACCGACGAATAAAAAGGTTAATTCATCGAACAAATTAGGCGCCTGCCAGTGGAACCCAACTCACCTGGGAATAAACGGCGCGGTAAAAGGCAGGGGAAGGCAGCGTCGAATCTCCACGGCATTCGGAAGGGAAGGCAGCAGAAGAGACTGGAGTGCCCATGGAATCAGAATCTCTTCCTCTTCCTTCGCACGGCAGCAAACCAAAGAAGAAACGACCGCGATGGAGCCCAAAAAGAGGCGAGTGCGACGTTAGATGCGCCGTTCCGGTATATAGAAACATGTTCCGGTATATAACATTTATATGTCGATTACTACGACACATGAGAACATGTTCCGATATATATAGATCAAATATGATAAATCGAAGAAAAATAGATACATTTATCACAAATGAAGACATCGGTCTTTAATTTAAATTTTATATAAATTTAACATATGTATGTTTATATCTCAAAAACTTTACATCATAGTGTAAGTTAATTGAAGCTTTAGTTTATGTCATTATTATTTTTATTTTTACTAAATTAAATATTAAATATAATCATAGTGGATTGAGTTTCGAATTTTGTAATAATCTATCAAATCTTTATCAAATAAATTAGTTAGTACCTACTAAATAATAATAATAATAATAACATAAATTATTTCTATTAGAATGATTCCAATTTTTAACCGAGAATCAAAAGTATTAGAGCCATGAATTGGTTAATTTGAACTTGACCACATTACTAATTAGATTGGATCATAGAACCTACTGAGATATTTGAGATGAAATATCTTCCATTTCTATAAAAATCCAAGAAAGCCATCGCATCACAGGGAGAAAATATCTCAGGCAAAATTTCTGTTTTTTGGCCGCGAGAAACATACCCGTCGAAAAAAGGGACGTGCTTTCTTATTGGCGGCATCATGACGTCGGACGCGGGCCATAGTATTGCCTCGCTCCGTTGATGGGTGGCGCGGGGGAGGCGATGGAGTTGTTCTCCTCCGTCAGCGGCGGCAGTGAAAGCTTCGCCGGGATGACGGAGGCGGCTGTGTCGGACGAGTGGGAGCATGTTGAGCGGCCGCACCTGGCGGAGGAGGGGAATGCTGTATTCCCACCCAATCTCCACGAGGGTCTCGACCTCCACCCTCACGCGCACCTTGGCGTCGAGATGTCGGCTTCTGCGGTAGAGAACGAGGAGAAGATAGAGGAGGAGGAGGAGGAAGAGAGAGCTGTGATGCAGCGGTGTGCTTTGTCGGGTTCGGGAAGGAGGTCTCTTGAAACGGGGCTCGAGATGGTGTGCTCGAGGATTCCTCTTTGGAGAGGAAAAGGGAGCGGTTGGAGCGGAGGTGAAGGCTGGTGGCTCGCCGCCGTAGCCGGGTTCGCAGGGCTCATGATGTACCTGAGTCGGCGACACCGGTGGGAGAAGGAGCTCCTCCTCCTGCTCAACAAGGACAAGGATCAGGTGATCGATCGGCCTTCTACTTTTATCATACCTAACTTTGGCTTCTCGATCAAATAATTAATATAATCTATAGTCTGTTGTTTTGCAAAAATAATAATAATTAAAATATTTAAAATTTAAAAAGAGAACATATATATAGGTGCTTTCCGCTATCGATATAATCGTGGGATGCTGTTTCATGCACTTACTAATCATGCAGAGGATAAGCCAGCTCCTGAATCAAATTGCACTGATGAATGAAATGGTGGCTGCACGTCGTCGAGTTCCAGTTATGAGGCGCCTGTGATGCAATATTAGCTGCAGTCATTCGACACTTAAAAGTCAATCTCACCATGAAATCGAAAACCTTGTGTCAAAAGCTTCAGGGTTTGACCAGCCAACATGTATGTATAGTCTGCAAGTCCTATCAATGCCATCCTGTAAACAGCTTGTTGAGATCAATAAGCTCATGAAAAAGCTTCATTCCAACCCTACTTACTGACAACAGTGTGCTGAGAGTAAACTCACCTGTTTGGTAAGAAAAAGCTCATCACATTTGGGTGAGATAAGAGTTCTGATGATCCACTTGTGTCATTCATTAAGCATGTTTCAAAACCAATGCCCAAGTTCCATGACATAAATACTCCATAGCCAACAACCCTAGCTATTGGAATTGTTGCACCGTTGCCAAGTGCATTTGTGGTGTCCAAGGAATGATAAATTCTCAACAGATCATCATCCACAGGTACCGATGATACTAATATTTAATTGTACTTGTAAAACTCTTTTTTAACGTTTCAAAGCCTATTTAGAGCAACGCTCTGATATTAGTTGAACAGCACCTGTGACAAAATATCATAATTGTTTTGACAACCAAAATGAACAACTAATCCACTTTCTTGTCGGCTTTGGTTTCTCCATCTTGTGTGGAACTGCTGCTGGGTTCGGCCGACAATTTTGATTCATCATACTCCAATAGCTGTACACATAGGAGAAAAATGTCATGAGTTCATTTCTAAACAAAAATTAAATTAAATTTGATGTTAGAATAAACAAAAAAATATAACCTTTCAATTTTCTCATATACTGTAAGTCTAATAACAATTGGTAACAGCTTGGTATTGCATGTTTTGCTCTCATATATCAAATCACGAGGCACTATTACATGGATTAATGTCCTACTATGAGCAAATTGATGTGCCGTAAAGGTCTGTGTGTAAACAATCAAATTGAATTCAAATTAATTCAATTTGAATTAACCCTTCACCATCATTTATGTAATTCAAATGACAACTCAACCACGCTACCGTCTCAAGTAACTCATAGTTGGTAGACACTAGACACAACCATTAGGAACTGTATGTCACCAGGTAATAATCCTCTTGCACTTTGTTATTTGAAGAATCTAATAAAGGGTACCACAGATCATAAATTGAGAAAGTAAAACAAGATTAATTGTTTAAGGAAAAAAGATATGGAACAAACCGGTTTTACTTCCCCATTCCAAAGGCAATGAGCAGCTACAAATCCAATAACACCAGGAACTATATAAAGCAGAGCGGGCTGCATATGGCAGAGCAAGTGGTTGGTAAGACATCTAAATATGGAGGAAAGGGTACTAGATAGCAACATTAGTAATAAAATACAACTTTACAAACTCACCTGTGCAGCTTGAAACCAATTCATGACAATAATTGTGAGGACCAACCCAACAGTGTATCCCAAAAAGGAACTACTGAAGTAGCGTAGTTGTTTTCCTCTTGACACATCAAAGCGCAATGCTAATGCAACAAAAATCCCTGAAACAGCAGCAAAGCATGTAAAGATATGATACAAAAAAATTACAGAACAACAATCAGAAATTTAAGTAAATTGATGCAAGCAACAATGAAACATATTTAGGAATCAAAACCAGCAGATACACCACAACAACCAAGACCCATAGTTTTCTTCAATTCATTTCAATGCTTCTGTGAACTCTGAGACAGTTGTTTCTACTTGGATAGTATTTAACCTCTCTACAACAACAAGTGATCAGGACCCTTGACCAAAAAGGATGATATATATTTTCCTTTTCTTCACAATTATGATCTCATTATCTAGTGCAATCACTAGAGTTACTTAAAACTGTTTAATCTAATCATTTTAATGTTATCATCTAATTAATGTTTTTCCCAGGGATATGGACTTACACAGAACCCTATGGAAGGGGGAAAAAAAATCCATCTAGCCAACCCAGATAATTGAAACATTACAGCTTGTTATTATTGTTCTTGTTCATCTAATATAAATGAGGCTAGCCTTCTGTGAATGAGGCCATCCAATATAAAATCAAATTTGCAGCTAGCCTGTCCACATTCCTGTCCATATTGTTCAGACTTTGGCTTTTAATGGTTGCAACTGAATCTAGTTATGGTTGCAGAACAAAGAGGAATGTGTAACTGGCAGATGTGGATGGCCAAACATATCCGCTCAGAACTACCATCAATTATTCACCCATTGGTGAATGAGGCAATGAATACCAATTCTCCGCTTTTAATAGCTTCTGACGTATCTCCTAAACCACTATTTAAAATGTTGTTCTTGTACATAACTAAAAAAACTGTAGAAAAACAACCTGACTAGAACACATTGATGAAAAACTGAATATCTCACCAGGAATAACAATATCACCAAGGCCAAGCATGGAAAATGGTCGTGCAGCATCAGATGTTGGGAATAGAAGCTGTTCATGACATGAAGGAACACAAGCACATTAAAACAAGCACATATACACACAGAATTTCATACCAACAAGCAAACATCTAAAACTAATTGCATAGTGAACGCACCTTTATTGGAGCATCAAAAGATTTAGCAACACTAACCATTACCGGAGTGAAGAATACCCAAAAGATGTCATAAAAGAATAGTCCAACCTAAAATCCAAAACATAAGGCATTAAAAGAAAATTATCAGTACTCCATGCCATGATCTTTGAATAAATGACAACCCAACATCTCAGGAACAGATGAATAAAAACTTCACTCCACATTGATGCATATTGCCAAAACACACACACATGACCAGTGGCTCCGTGAAGATGTGCACATGGAACATGGAGGCAAAAAAAGCTCTTGATAATGATATTTGATC
This sequence comes from Musa acuminata AAA Group, assembly GCF_036884655.1. Lineage (NCBI taxonomy): Eukaryota > Viridiplantae > Streptophyta > Magnoliopsida > Zingiberales > Musaceae > Musa > Musa acuminata. The sequence continues at coordinate 6,274,663 of NC_088342.1, read as the reverse complement.
CTCATGCTGTAGTGTAATGCCAGTGATTAAGGCGTTTTATGATTCATAAGGTATATTATCATAAGATTGCAAATTACAAAAAAAAAAGATTGCAAATTACATGGATTGAAGTATTGCTTAGCAAATCGTCTCCAAGGACTATCTATCACAAAAATCTAATATTTTAAAGAGAAGGCACACAAAGTATTAGAAGATAAGTACAACTGTGTACGCAATTACCAAGAGAATGGCACCGGTTTTAAATGACCCCAAGGATAGCATTTCAATTCCCTGCAAAATGGAGAAGAGCTTGTTGAATATATTTTCCACTAAACTTGATGAAAAGTAATGTAAACAGCTCTATTTACTACATCGACCCTCTCCTTATATTCCTTTTATTTAAAAACCAGACACAATTTTGACATAATATAATGTGTTGGCGCAATGTGAAAACTTCTTGTCCTATATAAGAGTAAACCCTCCAAGTGACTTATGCTACAAAATAAAAAATGAGTAGGCAACGATATAGGCTAAGTTACAGATAGGTTATCTGACAAACACTTCCATAATATCCTCACTAATTAGATATCTTTGGCAGGAAACAGAAGAAAGAAGGATCCAACTGGCTACTTACATGGTAGAACCGTGTCTAATTTATAAGCTCCAGATGGCCTAATATGCTGTCCATATTTGTATTTGTTCACTTTTCCTCAGCAAGATCCCATATTCCCTCTATTTTATGTCCCAACCATATTTCCTATCACACCTTTTTTTTTTCTTGAAGAGTTTCCTATTACACTATCATCGTTTGGCATAGTTCTTGTTGTGTTCCTTGACAAAAAACCTGAAAACACTTGAAACCTCTGCCCAGAAGGTTCTGGATCGGTCTAGAAAAAACCAACTTTTTCTTAAAACAAAAATCAAGATTCACTTCCTAGGGATCCTAATTCCATAGCGCTTCAACACAAAGACAGTTATACCTCACAAGTCAAATATCCAACCACAGTTAGGATACGAGTCTAAGAAGAGTGCTCAAAAAAGGTTGCAAAAGTTAAAGGGCTATGATAATCATGGATGAAAAGTTAAAAAAAAAATTCATCCAAGATTATTTAGAATGTCAAAGGCTGCTAAAGACAGTTAAAATTGGTCCAATCAAAAAGAGAGCTTCATCTAAAACAATAAAAAAGATTGAGATTATCTAGAAACATTACCCTCAATAGAGATAAATGAAAAGAAATGATCAACAGAGGTCACCCCAAATCTTTGAGAACTGTGGCTTTCTTTTTATTCGTAAGATATTTAGTTTATACTATTTGCTATGTCTTATATACACCCAATGACAACTGTGCAATATTTGAGAGCAGATACTAGATACCATCTAGTAACTGTGTCTACTATGGTTTAGGAAAAGATGATATAGGATTTCCTTGAATCGATAAATACTCCAAACTCCCCAGTATAAAGTAAGTTCAAAAGAAAATGTTAAAACAGAGTCAATTTTGGATGAAATGCATAATGCAGTGTAAGACACTTTTGTAGGTAAAATATAAGAAGGTACAAAACCAACTAGAGAAGATCATGTAAAAACATATCAAGCAGAATATCATCGATCATCAAAACAACATAAAAATTAGAAAAATTACCACATGACTGAGGAAGAACTAACCTGAATGCAGAATGCAATCCCCAAAATATTGTTCGCCAACCAATGCTTTTTCAGAACGTACCAAACACAGAAAAAGGTTCCTGGTACTGATGCAACGACCTGAGACCTGGTAAATTCCAGTGAAGCAGCTGCAACAGGGAATATTAAAATTTAATCATTACTCAAGAAGAAATGACCAGAGATAACAGGGACAAAAGCCAATCTTACAACTTAATAACAGGAAAAGAATATCATTCTCCTATATTTCACTAAATATAATGTCCTCGCAAGCTAGGTGCACAAGAAAAGGCTAAAATAGTGTATCTGCTCATTGTTATAGGAGAATTACGATATCTCCTATGATTAAATCTCTGCAAATATTTAGCATAAGAAAAACAGTAAGACTTATAATAAAATGTTCTTTTATACAACTAACCTCAGCCAGATGAATCTTGCAGGCACAACTTACGGGTAAAGGCTCATGAAGCTTTATGCCTTAAAAAAAGTCTGTCCAGGTCTAAACGGAGTTAAACCGAGAACAAGACATCAAGAAGATGGTTTCGTTCGACGTAGGGGCAAAATATGTATGGCCTAAGAACCAACTGAGATTTTGACATGTAAGTTCTTATTTTCATATAAAAACCAAAAAATTCACCGTCTGTTAACAACGCCCATATGGTTACATCCCTTATTGTTAATCAGGGCAAAGTCTATTCCATCCTAACTAAAGTTACTAAACTCTGTTTTGTTTCTCAACTTAGTACCAAGCTTACCTATGTAAGTCATGCTTCTACCATTTCCACTTCAACGATCCTTCTCTGACTAAAATTCCTTCTTTTCACCTATCTCTCTTTATTACCATTAGCCTATCCTCACTTGTAAACCTATTTTATAGACTATACACCAATAATTTTCAAGGATAACAGAGCTGCAATGATATAATACAACGGACAGACGCATATTATAGATCTTTAAACTCATTTGGGGATACTATTAAGGTGATGTCAGGTACCAAGAAACCTGGACATCACGTTGGGGAATAAATATACTTTCTTGGAACAAAGCCCAAACTTGGCACTTATAAGCAATAATTTAAACTCGAACATTCTTGTCATCATCCTTAGGAAGTAAGTTAATTACTCTGATTGCTCAAGCAGACAGAACAGATAAACTAGATACATCCAACACCTAGAGTAACTACCACACTACATATTCTTAAAAATCATGCTAAAACCTACATCAAGAATATGTCACCAGTATACCTGAAATCACACTAAGATGAGCAACTAATATTAACATTTTTGATAAAATGTTATTGTGTTAAACATGGCTTTATTATGTTAAAAATATTACCTTCTGGGTTAGTCAATAATCAATGCTGGAAATTGTTAGTCAAAAACTTGTTCTCAACATCCAACACTGGTGAAAAAGCAAAATAAACATAGATCAACAACCATGCACTGCATCCCACTTATTAGATCTCTGCTTGAACCCATTCATGTAATCTAGAATATCTAAAACCTCCTGAAAGAGCTTTCGGTAACAGCCAACACCCAATGGTCTACGACAAAGAACATCAAGGTTAGCTAATACAGCTGTAAACACAGATCAGGAACAAAAGAGGAGTGCCTCAAGAAACAATATTAACTATATCACTATAAATTCCATAAACTGTCAAGTGATATATGGCATGTATCTATTAACTATCAGCCGCACATAAATATAAGACGAAGATATGAAAGCTTTAATTATCAAGAAGTGTAAAGACAAAGGGATAAGAACCTGACAACCAATTTAGAACAAGTGAAACATGAGATTTTGTCAACATTAGTTACTTTGACATATGACAACCACAAGAAGAGATAATTCTTAAGGAAAGCCAAAAGCAAAGATGACGCACAATGGAAATAAGGAGCACGCCAAACAATGAGATCATCGTTCCAATGTCGTGGAAGAAAACGCTTGATTGCTGGTAATAATGTTGCCCTGCATGTCAATGTTAGCAACAAGTTAGACACAACACCTGTTAATTCTAGTGAGAATCATCAATCAGATCTCAGTTCACTGGAAATGACAATTACATACGAGAGAGCCACAATCCCAAGAACAAAGAAGTAACATGTCAGTACAGCATTAACCAAATCTTTGGAGAAGAACTTGAAAAGTAGAAACAGTGATAACAGCATTGCACTCCCAACTAGAGGAAATCGCATGGCATGTTCATTTGACATCGTCTCCTGCATATATTTCATGAACATATCAAAATGCGCTTTTGATATAGCCTTGATAACCGAAAGCAACAAACAGAATAAACTGTAATCTAACAGTTCCATGAAGAAGGAAAAAATAATACTCACCGATGGTGGTGTTGGCTTGACTGACCGATAGCAACCGACGTAAACAGTCAGGCATGCTGTTAAAACTACATTAACATTGGGGTTTACGTTCACAACAAGTGGGGCTAAGGTCAAACCTGCAAACAAAAGGCTTAAACATAATTATCAAGATCAAACATATATACAACAAGAAATCTTTCTAACCAAGCTAGTTATACCATGTCCTAGTTGCAAACACTTCAAAATAAAAAAAAAGGGTTGCAGAAAACTCTGACAAAGGAAAAATATTAACCATCTCGACAAGTCTAAGCAAAATCTTAGATGCTGCTCAAACCAAAGGAGTACACCTGGTAGTCATAGTGGCCTACCCAGATATTAATAGCACAAGCAGCATCCAATATAAAAATCACCTTATAAATGGACTGATGACTTAAAACCAGTCCAGACCAGGCTGTTTAGGGCTTTATATTTTTTTATTGGCCCAGACTTATGGCACAAAAGTAATAAGAGAAGACACTCTACAGGTACAAATGTGTGATATCTCATAACTGATCCAAACTAGGATGTTTAGGCTTTATAGTGCTGGCCGGCCTGGCCTGATGACAACACAATGCATTCAAAACAGGTCCTCTAAGGTTTGAAATATTTGATTAGCGATCTTAACTAAGATTGCCAACCCCAAATAGTCGGGACCTACAACTTTGTTGCTGTAGATCTTAACTAAGACTAGTTACACATCATGATTTTTGTCTGTGCGGTAAAGAAGAAGAATGTCTCTAAACCCTAGTTCGATCAGCTGCCTTATCTGACAAGGCAAAGGCATAAATCCCAAATGTTCTTCTTTCCTGTTAGCTTTCACATTTATATTTTCCATTGATGCATTTTTGTCTTTTACAGTATTACAAAATAGTACCGGTCTATCAATCCTTGAAACTGATACCAAAACAGTAAACAGAATCTCATGCTTGAATCGATTCCATGTCTATGAAGCTTATGGTTATCATGGCTTTCAAGAAGTAAAAAATGACATTCAATCAGTTGACAAACAAGTAAATATTGAAATTTATTTGAAGCAGCATATCACCAAAAACACCAATTTATACAGATAGAAATAGATCAATTCAGGTAAAAACATATAGCATTTCTTCTATGCCATTAATCAAACAGATAAAATTGTTTTATTAAAATGAAAGAGATGCCTGATCAACCAACGAGAACACCAATATGGGCACGCATGTAAATGAAACCGACCTAAAAGGCTAAAACTGCATGAGCTAGAGAATGAGAAAAATGCATCATACCTAAAAGCGCAAAATTTGCAGCACGTTCGTGTGTTTTCATCATGATCAACTCAAAGTCACCAGCAAATGGCTGTTGCAACCCAAAATGAACAGATGATGTTGTGGATTGACAAATCAGGAAGCAAAATACGATTTATTAGTAATTAATTTTTCACGATTTCAGCAAAAATTCAGTGATGGATCAGGGATATGATCCTCCCTAAATTAACCCTGCACGAGGAAGAGCAAAGAGCATATAGAACTATCACTATATTACAGATCAAAGCTTAACTTGGAGAACAACCTAACTCAATAACAAGGAAACGTAAAGCCAACAAGGAATTTATACACTTCGTTTACCCAAAAAAATGGAAAGGCAAAGAGAAGGGGACCATCGGACCCTAATCAACCCAAGCAAGAAAATTCGATACGACAAGGATCATCCAATCCCACGAAAAGAACAAGAAACCTCGATTCGCCCACAAAAAGCACTCTTCACGGGCCACTCAACCAAATTAAAAAATGAATCAACGAAAACACGCACTCAAGACGGTTACAGAAGAAGTCAAAGATCGACCAGATTCCGATGTACGCCTCCCAATTTCACAAATATCACGCGCCCGTTAAATTTACCTCCGATCTGCGCCATCGAACAAAGCCACAACCCTAAATTCGAATCTTGTTACAAGATCCCAACCCAGCCCTCGCACTTAGACACATACTTTCCCCAAACTATCCAAGAACCGGGATGAAAGCGCTAGGAATCAGAAATATCAAAGAGAGTGGAGGTCAGAGGGTCTCACCTTTGCTAACCGAGATTGAGGGAGGTTCGAAGCCCCAAGTCCGGGGCCGAGATATCTTGGATTCGGCCTGCGAGACAAACCCTAGATCGGTTACTGCTTCTGTCGCCTTAGAGCTTTTGAGCGTTCCCTCGTGCGATGGACGGTTTCCGAAGGCCGCTGGATTCAAGTCCTTCCTCTTCTGTCTCTCCATTGCTAAAAGATAGAAACAGGAACAGAGGAAGAGACGGCCCAGATAAAACCTCGAAGCCCATCAGAGGTAGCCCATCGGAGGAAGAGACGTCTACTAGCCAAAAGATCAGGAATTACTTCCCTGCCATTCAGGCGATCATTATTTCTTATTAAAAACTAGAAGAAATTTTCATTACACACGTACATAATATTCATAGGTTTGTACCCAAATCCTATTACTTGTACAATAACGCTATGACCAACTAGAATGTCTTGACCGGATGTTGACTATGACTTTCGTCGCTTTTCATCATTTTCTCTAACAAATAAATTTCTTAATAATATTAAATTTAATTTCATGAATATATAAAATAAAAATAATTTATTATATTTTTTATTATTGATATAAATATTATTTTCAATCAATTGAAACTTGACGTAATGTCATGAACGATAGCCTCTCACTTCTAACATCTTCATTAACGGATTATTCATTAGTTTTGTTTACTTGTAAATATACTTGGTAGTGTATTTTACTTTATTTTTATGTGTTTATACTTAAAAATTATGAGTAAGAATAATTTACGATACTAAATAGTAATCACTTACCATAATGGGTAAAATTATCCTAAAATAATTTAGTTTTCATGTACCATGACCTTTTTTTTTTTATGTTATGGCACGATGCAAAATGTCAACTATCTTAACCCCCTAGAACTACTTAGATGACACATGATCAAATAAAGATTTGGAGTAGTGTTGGATATTGATTGGATTCACAAAGTTCATATATTATACATACGAGAATTTGTCAACGTGGCCGACACCCAATGAGTTATTGTGTATATACTTGAGACTGTTTATTTATTTTCTAAACTCTTTGTTTTTTCTTTTCTCTCTTACATCAAGTGTTTGCTGAATTACTAATAAAGTTATCCTCTTTACGAGGCATTGAGACATATCCATCGTTCATTCTCGAAGTTGATCAATTTACCCTTTTACAAGCCTTGGAGACATGAGTGGGGTTGTAACTAGGCTAACCCTTTACATATGAAAAATGCTAAGGGTGCCTCACAACTTATGTAATTATAGCTAAGTCCTTTATATTGTGGTATTTAACGAGTAAGAAGTTCGAGCAAATAGTGAAAGTTCATGATCTCGTCATAACGATGCACTATAACAAATCGAGAAAGGTAAGACAAGCCAAACCATTACCCCAAACAGTCGCAAGTGAACTATAAGTGTTAAGCTCACTCTTATGCTATTGGAGCCACTCAAGACGAGCGCAGCAGCCAAAATAGTGAGTGAGAAGTTGACTATTCTCGAAGAAGCGATAATCCAAAATGTCAACATGAAAAAAAAAGCTAAAACAGTGAGAAAGCACAATCTATAGTGCCAACTGAAAAAAAGAAGTGATAAGGAGAGGCTAACAACTTTGAAAACCTGCTTTGATATTCTTGAAGCTAAAAAGAATGTAGAGGAACTCTACTAAGGCAAATGAAGGCATCTTAAAATAGAGAACTCGTAAGAGGAGGTGGAATCTCATATCGATAAGGTTTAAGTCCTGACTAGATCGATTGACAGAAGACACCAAAGACTCTGTGCAACACCTACACGAAGTCATGTAGAACTCATGTCCAAGATTACATTGCTTACAAGTGCTCTTAATGTGGGAGAAAGCAACACCTATGTTGCTCCATCACAAAACTTAAGGGAACTCGAGCTGTACTACTACAGGAGTGCTAGGGATGTAAATGAGCTTGAGAAATTTTTATTTGATATGGAATAATACTTTTGAGCTATCAGGCTCGATTTTGAAGAAACCAAAATTTTGATAGAAATCATGTACTTAATAAGGATGTAAAACTTTGGTAGCAAATACGTTGGGAAGAGATCCAACAAGGTTGGTATTGAGTGGACACATGGGAGGACTTAAAGTTCAAGTTGAGAATTCAATTCATACCCGAGAATATGAAGTTCATTGCAAAAAGGAAGCTGAGACAACTCTACCAAAATACTTTTATTTGAGACTATATGATGTAGTTTTTAGTACTAATGTTGGACATACAAGACATGTTCGAGAAGGACAAGTTGTTCAGCTTGCTCGATAGCCTAAAATCTTGAAAAAAATAGGAACTACTTTGAAGGAATGTCATTGATATGGTTAGGGTAATTGCAGTTATAAAAAGTCTCATCGACTTTGTTTTCTTAAAGAACTCGGGGAAAAAGAAAAAAAATTTCAAGAACCACCCATCTAATTATTCCCGAGAGAAGGAAACTATGATCGAGCTAAAGAAAAAGAATTCCCACAAAATGTCAAGTTCAAAAGGTAAAGCCCCAAAACTTAACATATGATTCTTGTGTGGAGGATCGTACATGGTGAGGGAGTGCTCACAAAAACATGCACTTATTACATTGACAGCATCAATCTATATGCTCAGATTAGATAAGGGCAAGGTCATAGCCCTTAGTTTGAGTAGTTTTGAATCTAACGATGATGATAAGTAATCGCAAAGCCCTTGGATGACAGTAATACATTTGTTGAATACATTACGATGTCAAGTGGAGGAGAATACGAAGACAACATAGGGAGTAACAAGTTGATATACATGGACATTAAACTAAATAGCCAAAAAAAAACTCATGCGATTGTGGACATGAGCACTACACAATTTTATTATCAATCAAGAAGCAAGATGACTTAGGTTAAACCTAAAAAAGAGCTCAAGTCAAATAAAGGCTATGAACTTAGAGGCTAAGCAGATCTCTTAGCTGACAAAAGGGTCCTCGATCAAGATTAGGACGTGGAGTGGAAACACAAATATGATAGTGATGCCACTGAATGAATTCCAAGTGATCCTTAGAATAGAGTTCATACACACGACTAAGTTAGTGCCAATGTCATTCTTAAAATCTCTATGTTTAATGGGAGGTGATGACCCCTATTTGGTTATAGTTCCTGAACGAGGAATAAGGACTCACAATAAATATTGACTTTACAACTAAAAAAGGAGGTGTAAAAAGGTGAATTAACTTTCATGGTCATAATAAGGTTAGAACCACTTGATGTGGAGGCTACTCGTGAATTTACTATGATGACAAACATTCTAAAGGAGTTATAGATGCTATGCCACTTAAGTGGCCAAAAACACTACTAGTACATAGAGGCATGGATCATCATATTAAGCTAGAGTCAAAAGTGAAGTCTCCAATGAGACCATCATACCGTATGGCCCCTCTAAAGTTGGCAAAGCTCTCGAAGCAATTAGATGAACTGTTAAGCAATAGTCTCATCTACAGTTTTAAACATACATAAATATAAATGACTGTTTCTAATAATTATTAAGGTAGGCAATGTCTCCTATAGGTTATAGCTATCGGCATGGCACAAAATTCATAATATCTTTCACACAAGCAACTTGAAAACCTACCACTTATATCTGCAATAATCTTTCCAAAGCATTCAAACTCGGCTACCCCCCCCCCCCTCCCCCCCCACTAGAGCCTCCTACGAAATGTGAGTTAAAGTCATTCTAGCATATCACAAGATAAAGCTACCCAATAGAGCAAATCAAATCGAGTACTTGGTGAAGTAGCGAAAGCTTTATTGGACAAAAGTCAATTGAGAGCGTGAAGATGCCCTACAATATGAAAAGATAATCATTAAAGCCTACTAGCAAGCATCGATGAGGGTATTGACAATTTAAGTGGGGGGGAATTTCACGGATGGTTATCACTCACCCGTCATATTTTGTCAGCAGATCATTCGTCGCTTTTGCTTGCTTGTACATATGTTGTATATTTTTGCTTGAAAACTATGAATATGAATATTTTGTACGACTAGAAAGCGACCACTCACCATAATGGCTAAAACTATCTTTAAATGATCTAATTTTTTTGTGTAATGATTTGTTTTCTGTAAGCTATGATGCAGAGCAAAACATCAATCATCAAAGGATCCTCAAACCACCTAGGTGGCATAGGACTAGATGGATATTTAGAATAGTGTTGGGTATTGATTGGATTTATAAGTTTACACGTTAAGCTTATGGAAACTTATCAACATGTCTGACACTTGATGAGCATTCGTTTGTAGACTTATGACTATCTTTTTTGCCTTCTAAAATCTTTGTTTGCTCTTTTCTTTCTTTTCTCTCTTGCATACGAAGTATCTACTGAATTGTTTATAAAGCTACTACCTTTGTAAGATATCGAAACTTGTTCGTCACTCATTTTCGAAATTAATTAATTTACTCTTTTACAGGTCCTGATACTACAATTAGGTTAACCATTTGCGAATAGATAAAACAAGTATATCTCACTATTTAAGCAATTTAAATTAAGTTCATCATATTACATAGTCCTACTCACTCACGCATGTCATATCAATTTTCAAATATAATAAATAGTCTATTTGGCATTCTACATCCATTTACATATAATAATTCATCACTAAATTGATATTTATAAAATAAATATTATATATAATTATATTTACAAATATATCATTTTGAACTCATGAAATTAATACTAAATTTCACTCTTTACATATAGAAGAAATTTAGTATAGTTTTTTTTTCCTAGTAATAGATTAAGAAACAAGATGGTAAAGGAGTTTTTTTTTATTTTATAAAAAATATACTTTGAAAATCATAACTTTAAAAACAAATCAGATCAAATCGATTTGATTTGATCATGATGGGTTAAAAATTAAAATTGATTATGCTAATAACGTAACTATTATAAAAAGACAAAAAAAAAAAGGTGTAATAGATTTTACTCTCTTGTGAGCTATATTATTTTTTTAATGATAAACGATGAAAACACTAATCAATCTCATAAATTTTTCTAACTAAACAAGTTGATATGTTCAAAATTTTATCGAATGAAATTTCAAGCTCCCAAATAGATATGATATATTAGATTTGTCTCATAGTATCAACCCTCAATCCTTAAATGATTATATAATATTATAAAAATATCATATAGAAGTTTATTCTTTTCATTCATAGCTAAAAATATATTTTTAAATAAAATTAATATATTAAAACTTAAACAAGTATGATACAACCTTACCAGCTAAAAACAGAGCAAGGGTTGAACATATGAATGATATGCAAACATGCAGCTGAATAATGCTAATTTAATTCGGTGATATATTTTAGATTGCAGAGCGTTGAGGATGAATGAGCCTTTGACATTATCCCTCACAAATGCGGATGATCATCAAAATAATTTCTCATAGAAATCCTAAGCAACCAAAATAATCCAACTATTTGTATGTGTGTGTGTATATATATATATATATATATATATATATATTTAACAGTCAATTTAACGTGCAGTGTCAGGTTCAAAAGTCAAAGAGAAACTTCCATTGGTTACTGCCTTCTTTCTCCGGTCAACCAAACCAAGTCAACCAAACCAAACAAATTTGAATACTAGCAGTAATACAACAACAAATTGATTTCTAACTTAAGCAAACAATGAAAGAATGTTTTTTTCAACCTACACAAAAAAATATAATAATAATAATTGTAATAGTAACGATAAAAGAGACATCAAATAAAACTAATTAGGGTCAGCGGCGTTGCTTCTATGCCGCGTGTTGACGGCGTCAAGAGACGCGGCTTCTTATTGGTCAACGCCAGAGGGCTGAGCACCTCCTCCTCCTCCTTCTTCCGCTTCTCCTTGTCCCACCCTCCGCCGATTAACCCCATCGTCGGCAGCCGCTGCGACGCTGGCGGCAGGTTCAGGTCGAACCCTTGGTCCTTCCCCGAGCTCGCCACCCCGGAAGACGAAGTCGCCGCCGCCCTCGCGTTGACGCCCTCGTAGTGGCACCTCATGTGACCGCCCAGCGCCTGGCCTGTCGGGAACGACTTGTGACACACTGAGCACTCGTGGGCCCTTCCCGGGACCGAGGTAGCGCCGCTAGTCGAGGCGGAGGTGACTGCGTCACCTCCGGCGGTCGCCGCGGCGGCCACGGGCTTCCGGTGGCTGGTTTTGTGGCCCCCGAGGGCCTGGTAGGAGGGGAACGCCTTGCCGCAGACGGAGCACTCGTAGGACTGAGTCTTCGACGGCGGCACCGCGTGGTCTATCCGAGAGGTGCCTCCTCCGTCACGCTGCTCCACCTGAACCGCCGTGCGGAGGTCAGACCGGCCGCTGACGCCGCGGGAGAGCATCATGAGGCAAAGGGCGAGGAATTCCTCCTCGGTGGGGATGCGGCCGTCATCCTTCTCGGAGACTGCGGGAGAGCTGGAGGCGCGGGGGCGCTTCGAGCGCTTCCCCTTCGCCCACGACTCTACCTGGTAGGGCGTCGTCGGCGTCGTCTCGTCCCTGCTGACGACGGTCTCCACTGTATCCACGGCCATCGGATCTTGGTTCTCGCTCGCTCTCTCTCTCTCTCTGTCTCTCGGTCACAGTAAGGATTTGGGGGGCAAGGGTGAAAATATTCGCAGAGCTGTACCACGGTGGTCAAAGTCTGGAAGCAGGCAAGCAAAGAAGAACAGAACACGAGTGAAGAGCGAGAAGCGGCCTCGAGATATATAGAGAGAGGGGAAATGAATAGGAACAGAGTGGAGTGTGGTCCAAGTTTGGAAGCTGAGGCGGCGAAGAGGAGCACGCAGGACGACGACCGAGTTAAGAACCTGGCAACACTTAATCTACCCGTCCCACCTACTGGCCCTGTGATACGAGGATGTGGGGCCGGCTGCAATTCACCAATCATTAAAAAGGTACGGTTTGGGTTTTCGTATCGCAACTACCCGATGGAGTGACTCCATCGCTTCCGGGTGGCTTCGGGTCACACGTCAGCGAGGACGACACAGGGAGCAGTCAAACAGAGTACCTTGTCGACTCGGTACACCGCCCACGCTTATCACCTTCCCGCACCGGCTATTGGAAGCGGCGTGGCCTGTGGCTGTGGTTCCTTCCATCCTTTTCTCGTTCGTGTGCGCGCACACAATTTGCGAGGGGGTCGAGTGCGAGTGCAGAAGAAAGGAAAGTAACCTCAGTGATTCGCTTCCAATTGCGTTCGAGGGAAAGGGGGATGTATCCTTCTGACAGGGACTCGACGCTTTCCACACAATTAACATACAATAAAGCACGAGAAACTTACATCGATTGGAAGATGTGAGAGAACGTCACGTGTTAGACTATTCCATTCTTTGGCCTTGTAAAGTAGGGAGTCATATGTGCATGTCTCTGCGGCTGGTGCTCATCTTCATCCCCTCGAGGTTCATTGAACGTAAGGCACATGGAATTGTCCATGCACGCCACTTTCCATGCATGGAAACAGAAGGGGTAGTTGTACCCACTGCACTCGGCAATGGCACCGGTTGTGAGATATTGGTGACGCTCCCACTTCTACTTGTGTGTGTAGATTAACCTTATCTTTGGAGACGATGTGGAAGTTTCCGAGGCAGTAGGTTTGGCCAAACTGGATTAACCTTATCTTTGGAGACGAGGTCGAAGTTTCTGAGGCAGTAGGTTTGGCCAAACTGGATTGAACTCCAAGGTTGATGCAGCAAAGGCTTGCTGTGACTTCCTGCCAAACATCGATCGAGTCCACAGATTTGAAGGTGGAAACTGTGGACTTGAATCGGTCTGAGCTGATAACTCCACTGTCACGTCGTGCAGAAGAAGAAGGTTTTTATCTCTCTAGACACCGGCTGATTCCATCACATGTACAGGCCATCTGTCCGATTCGATTCAAGACTCCGTAGTCCCTTCAATTAATCTAGTCACAAATGAAGTTGTCGAGATGCAGTCACCTCTATCACTTGCTCCTCTGGGAGGAAGCTTGCGTAAAACAATGCAAGAAAGGGATACATGAGTGTGCATCCAAGTGAAGAATGATGATGGGTATATTCATTGTTCTCCCTGTTGTATCAAAAAAGAAATCTTTCAAGTGAGTTGATGCTTCCTTTTTTTCTTCTTTATCCTTTTCCTTTTGTGTGTTGAATGTCTTATAGAAGGGTCTCTAATATAGAGAGAGAGGATTATCCTCTTTTGTATGTAGGGAGATCGGCGTAAAGAACATGTCAAGAGAATCATGATGCGTAGAGGAAGCAAAGAAAGCCCGTTGCCTGAACCTTTTCTTTTCCCCTGCATAGAAATTGCAATCGTTCATGGATGCTGACAACAAAGTCATGGCCGCCATTCAAGCGGCGCAGTCAGTCCACTGTGACAGGAGGAAGCTTCCAGGCAAAAGGTCAAGCTCACATACGGCAAGCTTCGAGCCTCCTATAATTGACCGTATGGGCTTCTCCTCTAAGCACGAGCAGGAGACAAGACCGTGCTAAGGCAGTTGAGCTCAGCCGACGCATTTGAACTGCTGATTCCTCCTGCTTTCTTCCAAGTCGTGTGGGATTCCTGTGATGAGAAACCGCAATAGAAAGAACGGTTGAGATTGGAGGATAGGATGAGCTTACATGATTGGACGGTTGTGATCGAGATGAGATTGACAGAATGATGATGGATAGGAGAGAATTACCAATTTCCACATCTTACCAATAATTGAAGCCTTTGTTTGCCCTCTTCCGGCACTCTCTCGTTATCAGTGCTCCCCAACTCAGCAAGAAAGGAGAACAGAAGAAGAGCGGATTGAAGAGAAAGAGATCGATCGGTTAGATGGAGGGTCTGATACCGTTGGTGATGCGCGCGATCAAGCGGAGCCGGGACCGGAGCTCCTACCGCCGCCTCGCCGTCGAGAGGTCGCCGCTGCTCGCGGCCGAGGAGTGGAAGCCGCGGGATCGCGATCGCGCCCCGTCCGAGTTCCCTCCGCTGCCGCCGCCGCCGCCGCTGCCCTCCGCGCGCTTCGGATCCGGCTCCCGACCCTCCGGCCGGCACATGGCGCCGTCGCGGAGCCTCCGAGGCGACGCCCTGGTAGATTCGTTGAATCGTCGATGAGAGTCGGAATCGGCAATATTTGCGTAGAAGAGATGTTACTTCAACTGTACAATTACGCGTTCCGTGTTGGAAAATGGGTAGACATTTCCCATTAAACCAATTTAATGTTCCCATCGATCTGTACGTCTTCAATGATTGTGTTCTTTGCTGTATCAGTAACAGAAACTTTTATCTACATTTTTTATATTTGATTATAGTAAAAATGAAATCATAGTCATATATATATAATATATATCATCAATCTTAGAGGGATTTCTTAGGTGGTAAGAAACATTATTATTATTATTTCACTCAAGGCATAATTAAAAATATATAGACAGCTCTAAATTACTTTTTATTTGATTTTGATATATAATTTTGTTGACGAAGCAGCGGTTTTTGGCTTAACTCCCATCACATCAAAACCTTTTTTCGACATTGAGCAAACCTCGTGGGACCATAATAGTGACACCTTCTCACTCCTTTATTTGTTACCTTAATCCTCTACATCTGACATCACTCCGCAGAAACAGGTGGGACCCGATCTGTTTCAACGTATGGGACGACGGGTAAATGTAGAGTTCCGTCAGTAAGTGGAAGCGCAGAAATGGCGTCTATTGCGAGAAGAAACTTCTCCGACTCGCTTAAGGTTACCCGTCCGACTCTCCGGCCCATGATCTGCAGTAACGTTCGGGTCCCACACATGAGCCCACATTCCATCTCCAATGAAAAGGCAGGTACCCAGAACGGTTAATCCACGTCTTAGTTTCTTTGTTTCTGTTGGTCCGCCGCCCATAATTTTCCAAGCTAACTCTCTATTTATATATCTTCTCATTTTTCTGTCGCGCTCCACCGAGAGGGCGAAACCCTACGACGCTCCTCTCCTTTGATTTGTCTCTCTCCTCGCCCGCAGCCATGAAGGGACCGGGGCTCTTCTCCGACATCGGCAAGAACGCCAAGGGTACTATCCATTTCCGATCTCTCCATCTCCTTCTCCCCTGATATCAGATTCCCTCTTGTTTTTGTTCGATTCTTCTCCGCTAATCTTTGGGCTGGTAACTCAGATCTGCTAACCAAGGACTATACGTGCGACCAGAAGTTGACCATCTCCACCACCAGCGCCTCCGGTGTGGTAAGCTTACTTTTAGATTGACAATCGCAGTTAGTTCTCAACTGTTCCTCTCTTTAGGATTGTATTGCTATATTTCGACTTGTGTGATTGCGACTATGGAATCATGTTGATCGGTTCGATGGTCTAAATAGTTATTTCTTTCCCGACGTGATCGTTAAACGAAAAAAGGAACATGAGAAGATATAAAATGATACTATGAGGCTGACCTCTGTGGTTGTCTAATTGAGGATGACTTGAAGATTCTGGATCGTCTCTTTCAATGTTTTGCAATTTTTTTGGTAAATTTCTATCTTTGCATCGATCTAATTTGGTACTGATGCGTAGAATTTTCCTGTTGAATTTAGCTAATTGCTTTATTGCATGCAAGCCGGTTTGTTGCTAGCGTTGCTTTATCTTGCACGTCCCAAGAAGTGATATTGTCACACATATGCGATTTATTTTTGCTATTGTTTGTTCCTGGAATTCATTGTGCTTATAATTGTTCTGCATTCATGCTTCTCTTCTTTTTTTTTTCAAACTGTTCTATGTTTTCCAAATAATTTTGCTTAATTGCTCTTTTTTTTCTCTTTGCCTGTGCATACATTGATACATTGTTGTAAGTTGCTTAGCATAGTTTTGACTATTTAAACTTTTAAACTTGCATGATTTGACATTTTTTTATAGAACTCCTTTCTAGGTGATCATTTCATATTTTTCTCTTGACAGAGTAATCTCTTATCAGATGTATCTTTTTTTTTTTGGATCATAGTTGTGCCTTCACACTGACTGTCTTACCGTTGAATCTTTGCTTTAGACATGGAATTCAAGTCTTTCTGTTTGGATAGTTGTTGGATGCTTTCACACTATAAAGGATTTTTCAGGGAGATAGGCTGTAAAATGATACTGATTTGTGTCAGTTATAGATTATCTGGGAAGTTGCTTTAAAATGTCTTTGCCTCTGTACAATAGCTTGTCAGGCTGAGTTATTTTCCTACCTAATTTTGATTGGTAACAAGCACAGGAAGGATCACTAGAGTTAGAGCATTTCATTTATATTTTAGAAAGTAGAACCTATATTAGGCATTTGGTTATCAATCATTGCATATTGCAAATTGTGCGTCAGGTGTATGGACAAACAAATATATCAGTTGTATAAAAGAAACAAAAACAAAAAATCATAATTTTCCAACTCTTTTCTGCCAGTTACATTGTCTTTTTTTGGGCACCATTGAGCTCTGTACAAGATATTTTATCTTTATTTATAGATTTTAGTTAGGTCTTCTTAGGACTCCCTCAATCTCTCCTAGTACCATTAGCTTGATTGTATCATCTCTTCTAAGTACAACATCTATATGTTTCCTTTGCATATATCCATATCTTTTTAAATAGTTATATTTTAATTTATCTTCTGTCAAAAATTAAATATAATTATTCATGAATGAAAACAGTCTTTTCCTAATGACTCCAAACATCAACCTTCAACATTATTTTCTTGACAACCAATTTTTTGTATACATTACTTCCTAAGTGTCCAACACTTAGATCTATAAAGCATCACTAAAAATATATTATAATTGTAGTATTAAATACGTATACATGTTTAGAAAATAAACAATTAAGAAGTGCGCAAGAAAAAATTGGACATGGTTGATGAGAAATTGAGGATAGAATTTTACACACAAACTTGTATGAATTCATGCATTATTATTAGTGAGGTCATGGAGCTAGAGAAGTGATGGGATTAGATAAAACTGATGAAAAAAATAGGTGGATAAGTTGTCCATGCATCTCAAGATGGCCCCTAAAACTGTGGAACCTGCAACTATGGTGATTGGTGAAGTCGCGAGTGTACCAGCTAGTTAGGGCTCTGATCCAAGGCCAAGGAACACCTTTGTAGCATTTTCGACCCAAAATTTTCTACTTTGTTTGAGAGAAGAGAAGATAATTTATTAAAATTCAAAATAAACAATGAGAAGTTCTCTATGATGTCTACCCATGCTATCAAGTTTCGAAATGAATTGATCTTATTGTCCATAACCTGAATATTCAGGTCTTACATATCCTTTTACTTTCACAAGATCATGTTTTTGAAATTCTGATTTACAAGTCATAATGATTTAAGCAACTGTACCCATTAAAAATTGATTGTTTACTTGTACCCAACTTCATCCATTCCCCTGATCCAACACATGCAGATCATGTGGCACAATAAGGGAAACAGCACAGATAATGGACTTGTGTATTTTGCCTTGTTTCCCTCCTAATGCCACAACTTCTTGGCCTATTTGATCCCTTTTGGCTTCTTAAATCTTTAGGATGCAAGCTGGGAAGGCTGTAACTCTCACAGATGGTTTTCCAAGCTCACTTTAGCAGATGGCATTTACTATAACTACGCATGTCTTCAGCATGCATTTAAAGATAAAATTATTCTCCCATATTAGCAAAATATAAACATCAGAGAGAGCAGGAGAAAAGGGGGCTAAAGGAAGGTAAACAAAGCTGGCAGGTGATTATAATTTAAAACTAACCTGGATGAATCATTTGCCTTCTCTTTACATCCTCACACCTGCTTGATGATTAGCCATAGATATATTCTGGAGTTCGATGGGGATTCTGATATCCCATCCTTTTCAATGGAAGAGACGAATAAGTCAACTTCAGAATGTGGTTAAGACACAATATTGGTGTGACACTTGAATGTAACGAGCAATAAACTGATCTGTTTATGTCTGAATTCAGCAAAAGATTTGCATTTAAGCACTCTATTGGAGTTTGGTTTAGGATCGCTTACAGGCACATCTGATTCATATACAGGCACTTACCTCTTCGGCTGTCAAGAAAGGAGGGCTTTATACGTCTGATATTGGTTCACTGTACAAGTACAAAAACACCCTCGTCAATGTGAAAGTCGACACTGATTCAAATGTGCGTTTTCTGCCTCGTTATTCTTCCATTATTTGACTACTGAAAAATAATTACTAGGTTACCTTTTCTCCTTCTGTTTTCTATCAGATCTCCACCACTCTTATCATCTCTGAGATTTTGCCATCCACAAAGGCTATTGCTTCTATAAAGGTTCCTGATTATAAATCTGGGAAGGTACCAAGGTTCCATGACTTTAATTGAAGTCGTGATTCGTTAAGACTGTATATGACTGAACTGAATTTCCTACCATTCAGCTGGAGGTTTGGTATTTGCATCATCATGCAAGCCTGGCCTCGGTAATGTCTTTAAAGCAGTCGCCGGTGGTTGAACTTTCCGGGACGGTAGGTGCCCAAGGCCTTGCCTTTGGTACAGAGGCTGGTTTTGATAGCGCCTCAGGAACTTTTACCAAATACGGCGCTGGAGTAAGCCTGACGAAGCCAGAATACGATGCTTCTGTCATCATGTAAGTATCACACTGGTAATTGCAAACCTCCTCTTGCAGAGTATCATGGAACAATTAATAGCAACATCGACCCTTCTTATCAGGGCGGACAAGGGAGACACTCTTAGAGCTTCTTATGTGTACCATTTGGATGAGATGCAGAAAAGCTCCGTGGTTGCTGAGTTTGTTAGAAGGTTCTCCACCAATGAGAACACAGTCACCGTCGGCGGGCAACATGCACTGGATCCCAAAACGACTGTAAAGGCAAGGCTCAACAATTCCGGGAAGCTCGGGGCTCTTTTGCAGCACGAGCTGCGGCCGAAGTCGACCCTGACCATCTCTGGTGAGTTGGACACCAAGGCCTTGGAGAGGACTCCCAGGCTCGGTTTGGCACTTGCTCTCAAGCCGTGACAACAATAGGGAGGTGCACATTTTTTGATTGGACGGAAAAGTCGTGCAATAAATCCATTCCACAGGCGTAGTGTTGAGGTTTTGGCCACTGTGGTCGACTAATTGGCCTGTTGGCTTTGAAATCACCATTTTCGTGGAGGCATTTCATGGTTGACTTCTTTCGCATATTTTTGGTAGATTTTGCCGGGACTTTTAGATTAGCGTAATGTAAGCGCCGTAAACTAACAGTCGTCTATATTTAGCGTTGAACTGTAAAGTAAATGAACAGAATTCTTGTTGTTGTTGCTGCGTAAAGTAAATGAACACAACCCGTATCTAACACGATCGATGCATCACAGGCTTCCGAGAGAGGTCAGATGGAGCCCATTTGACACATCGAGTGAGGCATCCCCAACTTATCCACATCTAGGCATCAAAATCTTGGATGCAACTCAAAGGTAAAGACACGCTCGTATCCACTTGGGTGACTTTTATAATCATCTACACATCCTTTAATAGTAAATAAATGTTTTATGAATAGCTTATTCAAATTTCAGCTTCAATATCGAAGATTCAGGTTATCCCCAAAAAAGTCATAAATTATTCCGGAACAAATAATGTATACGGAAAGATAATCTCAGCTTCGCAATCTCTCTAAGATTAGGTAATAATAATGCTGCAAAAGCCTCGATTCCACTCAAACAACAAAAAAGAAAATTCACCTGAGATTATAGAATTATTAAATAAACACTGTCAAAGATGTACGTAATAATCTCAATAAAACAGGAAAGACAATTCAGAACTGCAGAAATTGCATTTGGCAAAAGAAAGAACTAAAGGCCTAAGCCCCAACAACTGCTTCCTCGCCTTCCATCGGGACATCTTCAGCAGGTCTGTCTATTTTGACACCCACATCCTCCTTGTAGTCACCATGCACCTGCACACGACCAAAGGTTTTATGTAGACAAAACATAAGCACAGCCGGATCTCATGGCAAGTAAGAACTATTTGTCAGATTTTATTTGTCACATGAAGAATAAAGAAAAGAAGAAATGTGGATAAGAGTACCTCCATGAGCTTCCCCAAATCAAATTTCGGAGACTTGAGAATTTTGACTTTGCGGATGTAAACATTTTGGAGCGGGAAAATGCTCGAAGTCGCTTTCTCAATCTCCTTACCAATAACATCTGGTATGAATTTCAGTACCAAATCCTTCAGGTCACAGGTTGTAGCCTGGTTGACCATAATCTCTCTCATCTTGCGGCGTATCTGTACACCAAATATGATGGCATGCCTCAAGTTGTTCAACTAAACATCAAGACATTAAATCGCAATATATAATGAATTACCTGTCTGATCTGACTAGATTGGGCGTAACAAGTGCGTTTAACCTGATTTGGACGTCTCTTAGTGAAGGCAATACAAAACATCCGGAGAGTGTAGTTGTCAGTGGTCTTGACATCCACATGTGCCTCAATCAGAGTCAGCCACCTCCGGACTATGTATCTGACCTTGTCAGTTGTTAAGTTCATGCCCTAAAGGGAGAAACAAAGTACGATTGACACCGAAGACCAAGAGAGTTAGGCATAGCAATACAAGCACATACCCAGAAGTTAGTCAAAACATTCTTCCCCTGCACATCCTCTGCCCGGAGCCGGATTTTCCTGTGAGCCTGGTCCTCATCATTCTGAAGATCAGCTAGAGAAACCTCAAAAACTCTGTGCTTCAAACCTTCAGATGCAATCTGAGACGACAAGAGAGATTTAATACAACTATGACATCAGCAAAAATCCATGATTAACATCCAGAAGATGGCTCTTGGATGGAATGCAAGACATACATATGTAATGATTGTTATAAACAGCACACTCCCAAATGTGACAGAGCACTAGTAATGCACTTGCTTTAATAATTTTTGAGGTCCGTTAAAGTAAGAGTGCAATTAGTCAGCAAATTAACAAAGACCATGTGTCATTAAAGTAAGAGTACCATACCCTCACAAAACTCAAAACATGGTATCAGCAACCAAAAAATACTCCCCCCCCCCCCACTCCTTTAAGCCTCAATGTGGCCTTAATACTTTAGGCTTCGAAGAAAGAGACCATATCGAAGAATCTCTTCAATTAGCTCTTAATTCTATGTTATTGGAGGTTTGAGGGTTAATTTAATTTGACTTGAAAGTATCTTCAGTAAACACAGAAAATGCTAGTATGTTCCCCCTACTCCTCCAGTCTTATGGCATGGGAATCATGCTTACTTTCATTTTGAGATATTTACCCTATGGAAAATGTAGATCTCTTCCTTTCCAACTATGTTTGACAGATAAATAAAGAAACATATGATTTTACGTTCTACCCATAAATAACAATCTTGTTTGCAATAGAGAGCCTTGACAGCAGCTCTTACATCACACTCCAGTTGAAAATTCACCAACTAAGACGATGAGTCATCACTAACACGAAACTGAAAAGGTCGAGAATTTGGCATGCAAGAAGATATCTGACACAGCCGATCCATTCTGAATAAGGAGAGATGTGTTCCGAATTCAACATAAACAGAACTTTCAAGGCTTGTGGAATCAACAAAAATCTCTCAACAAATTCATCGTGGTTCTCAGCATCTTTTGGCTTAGACTTCATCTTCCCTTTGTCCCTGGCTATCCCTAACAGCTCCTCTTCTTCCTTACCAAATCCTTTGTATTCAACATTTCGCAACTCCATTCTTCCATGGTTTCCTTGTCAAAAAGTCTATAAAATCATCTTCTTAGAAATTGCTAAGACCGTAACATCCCAAGCAGCAATGATTTCTATGGCGTCAGCCAATGCAAGAGGAGCACCTGACACTGATAAGGTTTTCCCAATGTCACTGGTCACCTCCTCCTCCCAGTTCAAACCTATCTTTCTCGTACCACCTTCCAACAAACCCAATCAAAATAGCCTTAAACCTCTCCCCCTTCTCAACTCAATGCATTTTCCTTCTAAATCTATAATAAATCCTACATGAAGAATAACATACAATGGCGGCAATGACAAACCTTTGTTCCCTGAGTCCTCGAAACAAGGGTCTTCCCGATGTTCCTGACGTTGAAGACTGAGGGAGCTTTGATGTCGTACCAGTCCTTCTTCGCGAAGGGATCGACCCTGCAAAGCATCAAGCGGATCACAAGATAGAGTCAGAGATGCAAAGGAGAACAGGAAGAAGCGCCAAAGGGACCAAAACTCACGCCTTCTTCTTCCCTCCCTTCTTCCCCTTGGAGATCCGCTTGTTCTTCCTGGAAAGATCGAAAACACACAGGAAAAACAGAAAAATATGAGAGAAAGGAATCGTAGAAGGAGAAAGGAGATCAAAAAGAGGACGACGAAGAGTGAAGATTCCAACCCGACCGCCATCGCCGCTGCTTCTCCTCCTGCGTTGTGTTTCGGCGCGATGAAGGAAGCGCAAGCGATCGGTTGCCCTAGAGTTGGAGACGGCCTCCTTTATATACGAGTTCCGCCATCGGATCATTATCCTTCGTCAGGATTCAACGTTCGTGATGAGTGCAACGTTGATCGGACGGTCAACAAGCTATACTCTTTGGTTCCCAATAATTGGGCTTATTGGGCCCAATTTATATTCATTGAGCCCGTAACTAACTATTGGGTCAACAAGCTATACGTTTATTCGTTGGGCCCGTAGCCACGGCCCGTAACTAATTGGGCCTATTAGGCTTGTTTCTTTATCTCACGTTTATGACGGACTCGGAAAATTAATTAAATATTTAATTCAGGTCCAAAATTAGATAGCGCGAAATTTGTGAATGCCTAATATTGTCTCGTTAATATTTCATCGGAATAAAATAAATAAAAACAATATATTAAATAGAAATTTCTTATCAAAAGTTTGAGGTTTCGAAACCCCATTCGATACATTCATTCTTGAAGATGTCAACCAGCTTAAGTAAAGATCAAAGGTGGCATATTATTTACAAACAGAGGATTTGTACTTTGAACTCATAGCATAGAATAGATTCCATGCTTCTCTTTTACTGTTCTTTTAGCGTAAGCAAAGAAAAAACAAGTCAGTGAATTTGTTGAGAGAGTGATGAAATGGTCAAAACACATGGTTCATTCAAATTCAACATCTCCATGTTATATACAATCATAAGGTTGTCGAGCCTCAAGCAATAAGCAATATAGCATAGGATTAATGATCATCATGGCTCAAACAAATCTCCATCTGTTCTATAGAATATTTGTTCTACAAGTGAACCAGTTTTGAATGAACAATCATTTCCAGTAGAATTGAATATGTTGGGACAATTTTTCATCCTTCTTTCACCAATCACCTAAGCCACTGCTTTAGTTGCTTTCAGCTTTCCACTCTTTTTATCAAACTGCGAGATGACCTTTCTGTGAATTCGCGATCCTAAAAGCCAAGCATTATTTTTTTTATTTCATCAATAAGATAAATAACTCTAAGAAACCCAATCAGAAGGCATTGACATCTTATTGAAAAGCATTTCCTTGCAAGAAGATGATGATATGGAAACTCCTATCGAGTTCGAAAAAACTTCAAACTGGATTTTTACATAATTAGAAAAACTTGTAAGATGAAATGCATTACCAGATCAGGAAAATGTAACAGTTCCTTGGAGAGTGAAATGCAAGGCCACACAAAATGAATCGTGACATCAAACCACTTGCCATGTTATATAAGATATTTTGGTTTCACTGTTTGTCTAATTGCATCAATGAAAAGGCAGCAAAACATCTGAAACACAAGAATTTACTAATCCATTATTTATTTCTTTTGTTGTTTTGAGTAGGATACTATACAGACTTGATTTGCATTATGTTGCTTCATATTTCACTATTTGTCTAATTGCATCAATGAAAAGGTAGTAAAACATCTGAAACACAAGAATTTACTAATTTCATCTATTATTTATTACTTTTGTTGCTTTGAGGTCTTCGTTAATGGATCTTAGAGCAGAATACTACACAGACTTGATTTGCATTATGTTGCTTCATATTCATAAAGTAATGGGCATCAATGAAATTGGATCATCGGTTTTTATCTAAGCAATTTTATATTATTGCCTATTTCAATCTTCTAAATTGCAAAAAACAGTGACCCAGAAAGCAAAAGTATTAATTGTGTTAAAGCAGATTCTAATTGTTCGACTCGGGTGCAGATGACGAGCTAACCAAAGTCATCTCCTGCACGTCTCAACTTCGTGTTGGGATGTGCCAAATCCACTCAATTTAGGATATGCCAAAATTATGTCGAGGCATACTCGACAGAGCCTCTTCGATGCGTAAATTAGTTTTTAATGCAAAGTGTCGACTAAGTACCGAGTCTTTATGTGCTGAATGTATCAGAGCTTGAGAGTCTGAGAGAGATATGAAACGCACTTGTGGGCCTTTTATAGTGGGGTTTTGGGACCGTTATGCTTGAAGACATACCTTAACGTTAGGGTAGTTACACGTTTTCCTTGGTAGCAAGTATAATCATGCCACTCGAATTCAGAGTATATGGTGTGATCGTGAATGTGGTTGCAACATCCGGAAGACGACAACATGCCATGCACGAGGTACCAAGGTATTGACCTTGTGGCATCAAAGTGTCGGTCACGTGATGCCGAGATGTCAACTATGTGGTGCTGAGGTGTCAACCTCATGGCACCAAGATGTCAATCACATGGTGCTAAGGTAAGGGTTACATCATTATTCCCATATCAAATTGACACCAATAAAGAAACCTTGGCCATCATTAATTTGTAGTTATCCTTTTTTTTTCCCACTATATATCAAGGATTTTTTGCTTGTTACATAAATTTGACATAAATTTAGCAACTTCTGACAAGCAGTTCAGAATTATTTCCAATCAAGACCATATCATGAGATTTTGCCAAGCTTTAAGGAACTATCAAGATTATTCACAAGAACAGCTAAGTTCTAGTAGAGAGACAAAATTCTAGTTAACAGAGAATCCACTGCATCAAAATAGTGGCAACAGAAAAAACATGTATTCAAAATGCCACCTGATGTTGAAGGATCAAACGAACTTACATCTTTCCATATGAGAATCCACAAGAATCTGAAGCTCAACCCATTTGCCACTGCACCGATGAAAGGAAAAAAAGAAATCTTTCAAGGAAGGAAGAAAGGGAATACATGAAGAACGTAGTGATATGCAATCCCAAATACCTTGAGAACAGGTTCCCCTTTGTTCGAGACACTCGATTGCTTCGCTAAGGCCGCCATCTGTGCTTTCGCCGCTCTCCCCGCAGCCGACTTGTCAAACTGCTCTTGCCTGCGATTTACCCTTCTGGTGAAAATTCCCATCCCGATTATACTAACCACAATCAAAAGCAACCCTAACACAAACCCTCCACGGACAATCGAGCCAAAAGAAAGCCATCATCAGCCAAGGACCCAATATGTACTAGACCATTTGTCGACGAAGTTTAGATCTAGAGAAAGAGGGAGGGAGAAGGGGTAGATTGAGATAGAGTAATTGCCTCCTCTGCGCGGCCTCGGCGGCTTTGGCGCGAGCTTCTTCCGACTCGGCACGGTCGGCCTCCCGCCTCTCCGCCTTCGAAGGGCCGAAGCACGAGCAGAACGCCATGGCGGCTCCCTTCACCTCGTCGTCGCTGTGGGGAGGAAGCGAGCGCGATCGATGATCCAACGTGAAATGGTACAACAATAATTCTTTTCGCATCGATTATACTCGTACCCGATCGCCTACCGCCCCAGTGATTGGAAGTACGAAGCGGTCCCACGGAAAAGATTAGGTCCCATTCCTTCTGCAAAACAATGAGGTGCCATCGAAGCTAGAAGTGGGTTTCGGTGCGCCTAATCTTGTCGTCACTAATAACATATTACGTCACGTCATGTCATTACCTAATTTTATGCTGTACTTTAAAATTTTATATTTTAATTTCTGTAGTTATAAAAATAAAATATCTATATTTGTTTATACTAATATAATCGATTGAGGGATAGTAACATAAAAATATATAAAATAAAAAAAAATAATTTTAACGTTTCAGTTGATAATGACATATGACGACATCGATGATCGACAAACAACAATATCGTTAAGGGTTGTGAATAGCTTTGTATATGCGTCGACGTCAATGTCGACGTAGTTGCCCAGCGATGCCACTTATATCTGCATCGACAATCCTTTCATTGTTTCATATCTACATCGACATTAATTTAAATGTACCACTCTTTTCGTCCATAATAACCATCCGTAGTCCCCAACGATATTATCATCCGCCACCACTAATTGAAGTATTTAAAAAATTATTTTATCTTTTACTTTTGTATTTTCATCTATATCAATAATGTTAAAGTAAATGAAATATGGATGTTTCACTTTCATAACTAAATATGTTAAAATTTTAAAATGCAGAGATCAAAATACTAAAGATAACTGATTATAGGGGATAATATGTAATCAGCCCTTTACTTCGCGATCATCCAAACAAAATGGTCTTAGATAAAGCATCCAAAATTACATATATTGTTATATAATTGTTAATATTATATATTAATTAAGTTACAATCACATATGTAAGATTTGAAGGGATATATGCAATTTTCCTCATACTTTTGAATCACGTAAAATAATAATATTTAATATTTTTTACTTATCAAATGGCCATAAAAAAACTGGTCCCAAATTTTATTTTTTTCATTTAGTCTAACGTAATCATATTATAATATAAACTTGGCCCTCATTTAGAGAATCAAAACCAAGTTAGACAACCAATTCCAAGCCCAAGAAAACAACGAGTCAAGAACATAGATGATGAGATTCCAAATCACATATCTTAGAAGGCTTCACAAGGTAATAAGGACTTACAGGTATCTTCTTCTTCTTCTTCCTATACCTGCACACCACCAGTCTTCTTAGAATGAGATGAACGTGGCACCATGGAAGTGGCACTGATCCGTGTGTTGCTCATCCTTCTCCCATAGTTCTTTATCTTGTTCACAGACCTCCTCACGTCCCCACCCTCACCGTGCACCACCGGCATCAAATACCAACACACTAGCATGCAACATATAGCAAACACCCTCCCGAACGTCACCAAGCAGACCAACGCCACCAGCACCACCAAAGGCCAGTAGTAACTCCCTCTCCAATTCCTCGTCACCCATCCTTTCACCTCTTCAGCAGCACCCCAAGCAAGCCTGCTCTTCACCTTCTCCTCAGGCACGGCCTTCGGCCTTCCCATGGCCGGCGCGGCCTCTTCGACGCCTCCTGAAACGATCGGTACTTTATGCTGCTGCTCGTCGGCGGACATCTTGGCATCGTCGTCTTTCCGATCTCTTCGCCTGACGACGACGGGTATCCAGTCGGTTGAGTTGGAGTACATGAACTTGACCATGGACACAGCTCCCTGCGGCCCCGCCTTCTCCATGATCTTTCTTCTTCTGGCCTCGAGATCGCCGAGCACGGTCGAGAACTTGTCGAGCCCCCTCGTCGAGTACGGGTTCTTGCTGGCCTTCTTCTTGGATGCCTTGGGCGAAGAGGGGGTCGGCGCATCGTCGTCGATGTTCTTGAAGCTTGCAGTCCCACAGAACATGGCTAATCCTCCTCATGCAGCAGCATGACAATTACCTGAAACGATTCTGAATCCTTACGCGAACTATGATATCATATACCTCGACGAGGAGTTTTTGTTTGGTCTACAAGAAGACATTTCCGAGTGATGCTCTAAAGGCAGACTGATTCAAAGACGTAGTTGGTCAGTGCCGTGGCCGGTCAAACAGAGCGGTGCCAGCTGGTCAAACAAGCTGAGACTTTCTTATCCCCCATCCAAGATGGAGTCCCATTATTGATCGTCAGTGGTTGACTTTGTCAATGCTTTCCACCTTTGCTGAGTGAATGCACAGTATTTGAATCATATTTGTCAATGCATTAGTGTGGCATAAAACATTTTAGTATTTTTGTGGTTCTCTATTTTTAAGCACCTCTTCGGTACATAGATATAATCATGAGAAAATGGTTAGTAGGGGTTATGCTTCCACTTTCAAGAATTTCTCCCTGTGCAGGTTGAGGAATGCAAACAAGTCATATGATGGGTTTGACTTGGATTTATGTGCTCTGAATTCAAACTTCTGATACACGTTTGTTAGACATCATGACAACCATAGAAAGTAAGTTGACTGATTAGTGCAACAAATCATTACAAGCTAAGAAATCACGAATTAGGGATGAACTCCAAGTCAAAATTTAGAGTAATGTCTCAATTGTTAGACACCAGAGGATGATCGGCAGTAATTTGTACTGAAGTACTGTAACAGATGAGCATAGCAACTGCAGAGACTATTTGGTTTGATCTTCTTCTACAAGATACATACATACAGATGTTGAGGTAATGGTCAGTAGTAAGAGCAAAGAGATTAAACAGTATTAAGAGAACTTTTTAGGAAGCATGTAAATGACACATTCAAGCTATTAACTTTATCACATGGCATAGAATCACCAAAATGATCAGCAAATATAAATTCTTGTAGCTCAGTCTGATGCAACTGACAGCCAAATCAATTGGTTTTGTTTGGAGTTGCAGTGAATGATGGCTGAAGTATGATTTCTCTTTTCTTCTCTCAGTACCTGAGAGAAACCAGGTAGACTTCACATTCTGGATGAGTACACCAAGAATGCTCAAACAGCAACAAGCATAAAGAAAGATATTGATCAGTTTGGATGAGTAAATGAAGGTACAAAATCAACTAGTCCGATGCATACAAAGTTTGATGACTATAAATCCAAGATCTTTAGATCTAGCACCATGTCATTTTGCTTTGGAAGTTCTCCCCATTATTTCTCAGATGTTCCATACTGAGTGCATCCCACTGATGACTCCTTTTGTTGAAAGGATTTAAGTTCTTTCTAATCCCACTGCATGTCCCTGTGAAAAGTGCAATTGGAAATGTTGATTGTGGACATTCCATCAGAAGAAACGACATCGTAAGGTGAATCCTCTCCGAATTCTGTTGGCAATGACTTCCAGTGTAAAGAAGGCTCCCATTCAGCTTCTTTTATGACCTTTAGTATCTCTTCTACAACTATCTTGCTTCCTTCAGATGACAAGTGAATACCATCACTGCAGTGGAGCTCTTATCAGTAGAAAGTATTCAGCAGCCACATTAATTGTAAATCCAAGTAAAAGAACCAGAGAAGCATTTAGATGAACAGATTAAGATAAGATTGATTAAGAATTTTGATTTTACCTAACATCAACTAAGCATCTATAAAAAATTACAGGCAAGCAACAGCATCTAGGAACGCTAAGCACAAACCCCCACAAAATGCCAAATCAGATTGTAATGTTGTGACCTCATCCAAGGTTAAATTATATTTGTCTCAAAATATACATAGGTTGCCAGACAGTCAAAGTGTAGAGGTGAATATAATCAATGGTGTTACAAAAATAGACTTACGTAAAACAAGCAGTACTCCAGTCATCCCGCTTTTGAATTGCGTTGTACAGGTCAACAACCTTCACATCCATCTCCTTACACAGCTCTATGCAAGCTTCAGAATATCGTTGGCACCTTTCATTTGTCCGAACTAACTCACTTAGAGAAGGACTGAATTTGAGAAAAATGTGGTTAAGACATCAACATATAATGAACAAATGACTCCAAATTGTTAACCACAGCAATACCTTCGTGACCGGCTAAGCATTTCCTCATTCAGAGGAGGACTGCTAAGGAAAATAATACGTGTTTTTTCAGATAGACCCTGAACATGAAATCTTCATATCAGCATCTCTCCAAACATGTTTGTGTATATGCATCTGTCTCCTATATAAAGTTACCTTCAGATGAGTTGCTATCTTTCGCATGTTCTCAATATATTCTGGAAGAGGGACATGAGGACCTAGGCCAGATGGGTGAGGCCCCATTGAGTCATTGCCACCAAAATAAACTATCACTAGAGAAGGTTGTACGGCTGCATCCTAATAGAGAGTAAAATGATGTTACCGACGCTGAAATATGGCTACTTTACAAGTAGCACAATGAAGCCTAACAGAGAGTAAAAGGATGTTAACCTGTTTTACTGAAAATGTCTTTTTACAATTTTACAAGTAGCAAAATAAACAAACGAATGTCAGCAAACTCTCGAGTAAACAATTCTTCACATGAAAACTGGATTGCAAACATTTTGAGTACCCTGCTGCATGATGCTAGAACTACGAATGTGTATTGCTTGTCTTTCTGAAAGATCAGTAAAGAATCAAATCTTTGTGCAGAATAATGAAAACTAACCAAACATTCAATCATGTAGAAATTTTCTTGTTTCTCATCTTTGTCCCTGGCTATATTAAAAAATAAGCAAATATTTATTTGAAATAAATAAAATGAAAATAAGATAAAACTTCCAAAGACATGCTATCCATATGATCCAGGCTATATTGGAAGTATACTGACAAAATTTGTTATACAACATATCTCATTCACTAGTTTAGGTGATCAATAGGGGAAAAGACACCAGTTAACAATGAACTGAAAACAGCATCCAGAAATATTAAACTTTCACTGCAAGTTTATCTTTTATACAGAAAATGGCACTGACAAAAAGATACACGAGTCATTCACAGGATGATGGACCAAGTGCCAAGGTCCACAAACTGATTAAAGCCTTGATCATCCAACAAAATACTTTTTGAGTGTACATAGTTAATAATTTTGCATGCACGACATAGGTGGTAATGCTTGTGGAATTACTCAATGAATCATGTTGACTGAGTTACCAAGTTAGAAGATCTAAAAAACAAAAAAAAAATACCTTTGGAAAAATTTTGTCAAGCACTTGGACAGCACGTCTTGAGTTCCAACCAAGATATCCACGCAGAAAAATATCAGCCTATATCAGATCAAAGAAAAGGTACTGAGAGTATCTGAAATGAAAGATGACGGTTGTGGTACTGAAATTTGAAACCCACACGCAGCTGAAAACATACAGATTTCTCAAAATGAAGATGAATGTGTTTGCAGACTTGAAATTTTCTCAAAATCATATAAGAAATGAAAACAGAGCAATTTTAGGAGAATAAATATATTGAATGCATTTATAAAAGGTCAGTTGTGGTTTTACGTAAATACAGGAACTGAACACACACACAAACAAACAATTCATGAATTAGACAGTTGCTGAGAATGAGGTAGCAGTGAGATCCAAGTAAGTTCTTCTCTACTTTCCCTTTTAATTATTGGGTCATGCTTCTAGTTTCCAAGAACAAAGAACACCATCTGAGTGCACCATGTAGTGCAAGGTGAGCAGTAAATCATGAGAAGCAAATCAAGCTTCCATATTCAGAACTCAAGTCAATGGTACAATTATTTCATTGTCTAGAATCAAGTGTACCACTAGTTCACACGCCACCTCTGTCAATGTGAATCTATTTTCTCATCTATTGGAAAATTTTTTTACTTGCTTCTTGAAGCTTTGCTTCCTCCAACTCCAAACAAACAATCAGCAGTAAAAAAATTCACAACAGCAGTCTTGTACAGATACTAAAACCTGCACATCGGAATGGTGAAAAATACGGATAAGAGATAAGTTAATATAACCGGGACAAGGTTAAAGGCTCAATTTTTTGCTGCTTTCGTACTTCAAGCTCAGTGCCTGCCCAAAACGAGGACAATAACAAGGTGGACACTTTAAATCCCTTAACGGTCATCACAGGTACCGAATTCACGATGATCGACACCATCTGTAGTTTGTTTCACTGCTAAAACTTCTCACGAATCAAAATGTCTAGTGAACCCTCAAACTAAATGGCCCTAATCGATAGCTTCCGGCCTTCTTCCCATAAATGCCTAGAAGATTTTAGCATCGGCGGCAAACTTGGGATTGCATCGTTGGGCCTAGCGACGAGTACCTTGCGGGCGTAGACGTCGGCGAGGATCGCCCCCCACCCGCCATTGCTGTAGCTGAACTGAACGATGGATGATCCGAAGAGCACAAAGACCGGGCGGCCGGGCCCCACCATCCCTCCTCTTCTTCTTCGATCCGCCTTCTCGCTCTCGACCGGTCGATATAAAAAGAGGATGGATTCCTGGGATGGTGGTGGGCGACGGTGAGCGGGGGGAGGAAATGGAAGGGGGAATAATGGTGGTCGTGGCAGTAGTAGCAGCAGTCGCAGAAGAAGGAAGACGGAGATAATGAGACTTGGGGGAGCGAGAAGCGGAGCCTCTTATTTACTCGCAACAAACCCCGGCGACCAACTCGTCGGATAGGATCCATTTAGAGCAGACCCGAATCCGAGTTTTTACAGACGAAGGAACGAAGTAAGGACTAATTGCCAACTACCCTCTAATTTATGCCAGTCGTTATCGGATCTAATTTTAGTTAGACAACCCCGAATCCGACGGCATCCCTACCGCACCTGGATCCAAAGCGGATGCAAGTCAACCCCCGACCCAATGTATCAGCTCTTAAGATGTTCGACCGTGCCAAGTCATCAATACTTACTAGAGAATAACGTCATCGGGTGTTCCTAAGTCGTCCCTCGTGCCTATATTTTAAAGCCAAAAATAAGAAAATATTACTTATAATTCATGACGTGTCGCACGCAAGCGTGGGTCCCAACTATTAATCAAAGAATTAACGTTTATTTATCACTAAGCCTCACAAGCTTTCATTCTATAAATATGGTGACGAATCCCCGTCACGAATGACCGAGTTAGCGGATCGGGTTGTCGGGTTAGGGGATCTTCCTGACTCCGGTTCCATACGTGGATCCGTCATCACCGAGTCCGACCCGGTAGAATTCAATTGGTCCGCTCGGAAGCGACCGACCTCCGAGCAGCAAGTCGAATCACTCGGAGTTTTACCTGCGGGTCCCCCGGCGTGGGCCCGCGACAGAGCCACCCACCACGAGAGCTCGATCCCTCGTGGGTCCGCCGGTCGGTACGGGAAACCCAACGCGTTCCACCGCGATGAATGCGGCCAAAGACCGGTGGTGAAGGCATAAATGCACGAGAAAATAATTTTGACTTTTGCAGTTAATTTATAGGAAATATTTTGAGCTTCAATCGATTGATTCTATAACAACAAAAACCAATAAATAAAAACCCACCACCTCAATGATTGTACCGCCTGGCGATGGACAGATGGAGCGACAACGTTGACAGCAATCAACCAACTGGCGAACAACTCCGTCATCACCATCAATCGATTATATGGGAAAAAAGAGTGCCATGGATGGATATAAATGAAACCCTACTGGCGAACTGACGCATTAATTATGATGAATAATACATTGTATGACAATTGAACATGTGATACATCGACTATGATTACTGGATAACACATTGATGCACGTATCTCAGGTTGGAAATCATGTATGAATGAATTTGAAGTGACCATCACATTGGCTGAGAAAGGCAATTCGGGGGCTCGATTGAAGCTTTGTGAGTTCTAAAATTCCACTTGATGCTCGGAAATGAGGGATTATTTTAGTCGTTCTTTCCGAGAAATACATGATGTGGATCAAACTATCTGTCAATTTGATCGGGTAGCAACACATTAAATGACATGGATTTCACATTCTTGAAAAGGAGTTACAAGTTACTCCCAATCATTTACTCTCAACCACTAGCTACATGCAGAATCTTGGGAGCACCAGATGCATAAATACAATGTTCAATAGGAACCATAATGCATAAACAACAAATGTATGGATGGCTATACGATGATCATTTCCCAGTGCAAGAGAAATAATTAACCTGTTCACAATACTGACATGACCTACACAAACGATCAGTGAATTTGAATCACTCAAAAAAAAAAAACAGTTGGTAAATATCAATGAGTGCAATATCATAAAGAGATCAAAAATAGCAACTTGCAAAAAGAAAGAGAACTATGAAGTTGTAAGATTGCCAATCTTGCAAAAGAAAGAAAGAAAAAACTATTGGAATTGTGTTACATCTACTGATTATAGTCCCATTGAAATGAGTTTCTCTTAACCAGATGTCTGTCAAAACTAGACTGGTTAGCACATGAATCTAATCAATGTATGCTAAGATGTCCAAACATGATGAAGGGTATTATTCCTCACTGAACTGTGATACAGTAAACGTGGAAACAACTGGTGGAGCAAAATTGGAAGCAACTAGCCATCCAAGTCTCCCTGAGCAAACTTGTTCTCTGGATAAGAAACTGCAAGGACTTGATTTCCCCCAAATTTCCTTTCATTTAATGCCTGCCTAGCTAAATGGAAAACACAATGGGATAAGTCTGAACATTGAAACAAAGGATCAGCGGAAAGAATCACTTGGGATAAGATCAAACACATTTGTTAATTATGTTAGATTTGTTCGTCCAATATATTGTATCATGTCACATTTATGCAGCTAAATCTATAAGTCAAAGATAATATCAGCATATCTATGTAGCTATAAATTAAAAACAATAAAATGTTAATGGTTGCTATGAGCTCAATAGATATCTTGTCAAGATCATGACATGAGCTCGAAGAAGAAAACAGAATAGTCACTGTAATCTTCGAGTTCGGTGGAATCAAATTTTTTTGTTATCGATGATTTTTTATTTTTAAGCTAAGCTGTAGTCTGCAATGTCGACAATAGATGAAAGCCAAAAAGAAGACGCAGAAAACTACGATTCATTAAAATTCTTTGATATGAATCTTACATTCAACTCATAGATAGGGATGTCAACGGGGCAGGAAGTGCTTCCTCGTCTTCATCTCTATCTCATCCTCCATCCCCATCCATTTCCTATTTAGATGGAGCGGGAGCAAGGGAGGGGAATCCCATTAGGGGCAGAGAATTGCAGGTTATTTTCCTAATTAATTCATTCCATCAAAGAAAAAATCAAATATTATTAAAATTAATTAATAATACTAAAATTTATAAATAATAACAACAATATTGATAAAATTTACACATCATAACAATATCTAAATACAAAAATATCCAGATATAAATAAAATCAAATATATCAAAATATAATAACGACCAAATTGGTGGTGTTGTAGTTTTCATTATTAATGTTGGAATGTTAGAGTCATAGGTATTGAATTCAATGCTCCAATATATTTTTATATTATTATTATTATTATCAAATATATAATTATATAGAACATAATAACATAAATGAGATTAGACTAGGATAAGTATAAGGATGAGATGGGAAGTGCTCTACCCATCACCGCCCTATAACCATATGAGTAATAAAAAATATCTGTCATCCCTATCTTTATTTCCATCTATTCCCTTATCCTTATCCCATTAGAAGCAGATCCTTACCTGTACGCATACCAACGAGTATAATTAACACCTCTACCCACATACCATATCTCTGTATAGAATGACATGCATGATAAATGTTACGAGTGCACATAAAATTGCATGTGTGTAGAGGAAGACTTGGCATCTGTATGTTTGTCTCCATAGCATGCAACCATGCGCTAGTCATGTAACAACTTGAGGTCTTGCATGCATCTACATGTGTAACATCTCGATGCTACGGTGGCATCTTGTGCACACCAAGCATCGCTCTTTTGTGCATATGGAGGCAAGATAATTGCAAGCTACCACTAAAAGGTCAAGTTCAAATAAACATAGTCGGAAACAATCAAGCAGGCATAAACATCAAAATATAGAGAAGAAAAAGGCTTATGAAGAGGCATAATGCTTACACAACAGATGAATTGGTTTTCAGAATGCTAAACTTTTTGATCAGAACATGGACAACGCCCTTGTTTCTGGTTTGTCAATCTCGTACAGGCAAAGCAAAAGGGCATTTCTAAATTCTTCCATACCTATGTTTCATGTCCACCTCAAGCATTTTCTTTTGAAGGAAAACTGTATAGAAAAACCTATGTATAGAAAAATCTAGAGACAACAGAGCTCAAGATATTAGTTAACTCCTCGTTAAACCCTATCGAATAAGACAGTTGAACTGCTTATCCCCTCCAAATTTGCAAGCCATTTGGCTTGCTGCATTGCCTCCATATACATGAAAAATTTAAACATATCCAGACAGATCCACAGTGCAGAATTGAAACCTGTCTAATTATAAAATATTAACAAAAGTGAGTGAGTCACCTAGACCAGGCTGATGTGATGATTGATAGACTGCTCCAGTCTCATATAGCACAAGCCTCAACATAAAGAATCGGGTTACAGTTGTGTCACATCCTGAAAAAATAAGAAATTCATTAGCTCTAAAAATAAAAAAAAGTCAGGATCTAGTTTTACCCAGATTATCGATCTAGCAGCAAAAATTCCATCAAGTTGCAAGAGAACACCTGCCACTTCTAAAAGGCACACTGCCTGGCACAGTCAAACACCATAGCAAAAGCTCTGCCAAATTCAAGGATGGCAGACAGTTGTTGTCAAAAGAAAAGGCAAACTAAAGTATTTTCCAGTCAATCACTCACAAAGATATTTGTTTTCCCTGTTCATACAAGCTCATAGGTCCCAAAAGCTAATTCAATTCTTAACATATATTATTTAGGCAGAAAGATACAGAAATTGGGCGACAAGATTAACTAGTGATGTACATAATAAGAGCATCTACAAAAGAAAACTAGCACTACTAGCACAACTTTAAGTGCTTGCATTAGTTCTACATAACATGAAACATGGTCAAGGTTACCATTCTCATTCCAATCTAACTAATATCTGAAACAAGTGAGAAAGCTAGAGACATTTGCTTCTATCAATAAGCAAAGCTTGAGCTTCACCTCTTATAGCATGCTCATATAACAGGATGGCGAACATCCTAAGGCCTGACACTCATTTATCCCACATATGATGACAAAAAACAAGTCAACACTGCATACATTCATTTGGTTCTCTACTAATTCTCTTCCTTGTGGTAGTGGCCATCAGCATCATTGCTCCCACTTTTCCCAATCTCTCTAGATCCAGATGCAAAGTCAACGCCTATATGTTGCTTTTCAAACCGAGAATAATACCCTGAAACAGCTGGTGGTGCATTCAAATGCCATGGACTTGTGTACCTTTTTGAGGATGAGGGAACTGATGTTTGAGCCATTTGTGGAGCAGAATCACAAATTTTCAAGTCCTTGCTGCCTTCATACTCCAATAGGCTGGACTCAGTTTCATTAAGATTGATGATGCCTTGATCATCCTTCCGATCCTTCTCTGTCTCTAGCTTACAGGAAAACATTCCAAAAGGAACCTGCTGTGGTTGGCAGAACGCTCCCTGATTCAAGTCCCGGGAATCAAATGATGTACGGACATGAGAATTGCTTTTTTTCTCTGTCTCCTTCATTGTGACTGTATGACTACACTCCATAGAATCAAAAGCTTTACTTGGTTTAACAGTTTCTGGGTGCTTGTCTTTGTCATGATTTGCATTCAAATGGTAAAGATCGACCACATCCACTTTGGAAGTTGAAGAACGACCCGAGGTGATTGTAGTCATTGGAAAAGCCTTCTCTGGAGGCACTGCAGGAGTATAGTTAGGTGGGAGCAAATCATCCCAATTCTCCAAAAGCTCTTTGTACACTTTACGAAGAGTGACCTCTGTTAAACCAGTCACTTTACAAATTTCAGCCTGGGTTTTACGTTTATCTTCCAGTTGACATGCTAGGTAGATGGCAGCAGCTGAGATGCTAATTGGGTTCCGACGAGTACAAAAGCATTTATTCACGACAACTTCTCCAATATGAGCTGCGAGTTCCTGAGAAAATTTTATGAAATTATAGTAACGCAATTGCACATACTTGTGCATTGATGTTTCAAGTAAGAGATACCTGAGCTGATTTATTAAGTTGGAGTAGCGTGCAAAACCTAGGCATGTGAACTGCAATTGAATTGCTATTAATGGGCTGGCTAAGTTTCAGAGCTTCCCCAAGAATCTTGATGTACTTGCCAATTTCTTTTTGAGGAAGGTTGCTTGCTGTAGATATTTCCTGTAAATTTAGAGAAGACAATCAGATAATTCAAAAATAGTATATATAAAGTTCTAAAATCATCATGAATTTGCAAGTAGTCTACCAACGCAAAAAAAATCTTTGGTTCTTAAGAAAGTGCAATAAACACAGGAAGTTCATGAATCTTCAAGGATAACACTCCTGCTGTTCGACAAAGGCCACCATAATTACGTGTCTTAAACAAGTGCCCAAATTTTAACATCACAAGTTAATGGTTTATGTTAAATTGCTAATGGGCTTAGACAATACATTAATTTTGTGAAGGATCCAAGGCCGGACCAGTACAGTTCCGGTCCATGCTGGCATATTGACACATGCTATGCCGATATGTATTGTGATACAAAGAGGAGGGGAGGAGGAGAAAAGAGGAGGGGAAGAGTAGGCGAAGGAGGAGGAAGAGAAGGATGAGGATGAATTATCCAAGAAGCACCCTCAACTGACCTAAAAAACATTAAATTGCCAAGTGTTGGCAGAAAGTTGAAGGCATTGCTGTTCAACAGTAAGTTAAATATGGACTGCAACTCAAACAAAACAGTCAAATGGTTGAACTTTCTGCAAGCAGTCATAATAAGGAACACAACATAATCATCTGAATGACGGCAAGAATCTTAGATCTTATTCCTGTTGAGCCTGTCGAACTATGACTCCTTTGATGCAGATCTTAAATGTACATGTTTGATACAATCAATGGACAAGATGCTTGACAGGATAGCAACAAGAAATCATGCACAACCTAACTAGACGAAATTTATTTTATTTGGAACTGGAAACACCAATGGAAAGGCCACCCTTTTTTAGTTAGTGATTAGTTCTTTGGAGTATCAAGAGTTTTCATTCCAGATATGATCATCAAACTGTATGCAGCCAACTAGGTTTCCGACGGCTCCTCACATGCCAGCCTGAAACATCAAAGTCATGTAACATAATCATAGTCTTACTAGTTTTCTTCAAACTCGTGACTAGTCGTTGGCTAAAAATAAAACCAATCCCTCGTGATATCTAACATCCTATTAGTTTATGGTAGCTATATTGTTAATTTCTGAAATTCACATTTTCTTCTTTCCAGAAGCGACTGGCACTGTATCCAGGCCTTCATCCTGTCAATTAATTCAGTTCTTCTCTAATTTCGAAGATACCCACACTGTGCTCATGAGGTCAGTTCCTAGTTCATCTGTGATATTCCCAAAGATATTATACCATTCGGAGCAATTGAGCATGCACCAAATGCTTTCTATGCTAGTAGAAACATTGTTACAAGCCGTAATATTGTTCACCTAAAGACCAAAAACAGGTTCTTAGTTTCTAAAACAATGAATCTAATAGCAAGATTGCTCAACAATCCGAAAGGGCAAAGAAAATGTTGAGAAGTGAATAGAACCTGGAGGGTTCGTGGCTCCTGGGCCTCACGGATGGCCTGTACAAGCGCAGCCGTCGCCAGGGCCTCGATGCTGCGGTTGCGGAGGCAGGTGGTGGAGGAGCAGTCCCGGAATAGCTGGAAGGCGTGGTCGGCAATGTCGTGGTCCAGCCCCAGGATGGATGAGACCTCCAAGATCTGGAGGTAAGCCCGAAGGTGGTCCATGGAGACGAGAGGCCCGCCGGAGGCATCAGAGCCAGAGGAAGAAGAGGAGGAGGAGGAGGAATCGAGGGTGCGCTCGAGCTCCGCGAGGTGGCCGGCAAAGGAGGAGGCGGAGCGGACGAAAAGGGGGGAAGGCTCCAGGGACCAGGTGGAGAAGGCGGTGATGAAGCCGGTGGGGTGGAAGGGGTCCTCCTCGTCGTCGGCGGTGGCGGCACAGGGGGAGGGGGAGGGGGGAGGTGGGGGAAAGGGGAGGTGGAGGAGGTCGGGAGTGACGAGGGGGAGGGGATTGTCGAAGGCGCGCAGCGAAAAGAGGTGGTGGGTGTGGAGCTGGCGCTCCTCCACCACGC
This sequence comes from Musa acuminata AAA Group, assembly GCF_036884655.1. Classification (NCBI taxonomy): domain Eukaryota; kingdom Viridiplantae; phylum Streptophyta; class Magnoliopsida; order Zingiberales; family Musaceae; genus Musa; species Musa acuminata. The sequence continues at coordinate 6,233,829 of NC_088342.1, read as the reverse complement.
GGCCGCAGGAGCAGCACTCGGTGACGCAGCGGCCGGAGGGGGTGGTGGCGCACCGCCGCGCCGTGCCGCTGCAGTAGGGGCACCGCATGCGCACCATCCTCCTCTGCCGCTTGAGCCCGAATCGAATCCGTGGTTGGCCCTTCTAAGACCGGCCTTATATAAGTTTGCGTGACCTACTTCTCTCTCCCACCGAACCCGACCGGAGTTGTTATTTATCCCTAATTTTTATTTCCTTTTCTTACCATCTCACACAAGTTTCTTTCTTTCCCTTACTCCTCCTTTTTAATTCAAGATCACATAACAAGTGTCGCATGAATTGGAATACTACTTGATAACGTAATGAATTATCGGATCATATATCAATTTTGTTAATCTTAATTTTGATGATTCACTTTGATTAATATCTATGTCGTATCATATTATATCATTGTTAGGATCGAGAGCACTAAGAGGGGGGGGTGAATTAGTGCAGCGGATATTTTTCAGCGATTAAAAAAACGAAAGCTGCGTTCGTTCGATAAAGACTATTTTGATGCAAAAGCCGATTCTAAGATTACTTATGATTAAGTGCAGTTTACGTTTAAACACAGTTAGCGTCTAAACGCAGTTTGCGTCTAAATGCAGATTGCGTCTAAACTCAGATTGCGTCTAAGCGCAGTTTGCGTCTTAGCGTAGATTGCGTCTAAGCGCAGATTGCGTCTAAACACAGTTTGCGTCTAGGAGCAGTTTAAGCAGAAGTATAAAGACAATGTGCTGCTGTTGTACAACTCAAAAAGTAATCTGCAAAAAACAGATTTACGTCTAAACGCAGATTTACGTCTAGACGCAGATTTACGTCTAAACGCATATTTACGTTTTAAACGCAGATTTATGTCTGAACTTTGAAACTCGTTTGTATACTCGCAGAAGGCAGTATGCAGTTGAAATCAAGACGTAAACGTGAACTGAGATCTGATGATTGTGCGAGGAAAGCCGATTTACGTCTAAATGCAGTTTTACGTCTAAATGTTGAAACTCGTTCGTAAAATTGTAGAGGACAGTTTGCAGTTATCAATAGGATCAAAATGTAAGTGTAAACTGCAAAGAAACTCGTTCGTAAAAGCACGGAAGACAGTTCTGCAGAATCAAACGTAAACGTAAACTGTAATGTACGAAAATACGAATTTACGTCTGAATGCAGATTCGGAAGAACAGCACTTAGAACTTGTTCGTGAAAGCGCAGAGAGCAGTAGTAATGAAGGAGGTTTGCAGTAATGATAAAGTGCTCAAAAATAAACGCAAACCAGAGATTTAGAGTGGTTCGGTCAGCCTTGACCTACTCCACTTTTGGCTTCCTCCACCGACGAGGTCGCCGACGTCAACTAGGGGCCTTCCTTCAATAGGCGAAGGCCAAACTGCCCTTTTACAGTTTCTCTCCTTTTGACTGGCTCAGGAGACAACCTTTACAGACCTTTTTCTCCTCACTTTACAACTGAAAACTTGAAGAACAGAAGGAGGAGACTTAAAGGCTTTACAACACTTTTGAGCTCTTAGAATCACAGAAAAGATCAAGATTTCGGTGTAGGTCTGTATCTTTTTAGTGCTGAATGGGTGGGGAATTTATAGGCCCCAACCCAATTCAAATTTGGAGCTCAAAACAATCAAATCCCGGAATTCTGGGATCAGGCGGTTGCACCTCTTGACTGGAGAGGTTGCACCGCCTGGCAGAGCTCGAAGACCGAGCTCAGGCGGTGCCACCTCTCTGCCAGGGAGGTTGCACCGCCCAGTCTTGCTCGAAGACTGAGCTCAGGCGGTGCCACCTCTCTGTCAGGGAGGTTGCACCGCCTAGTCTAGCTCGAAGACTAAGCTCAGGCGGTGCCACCTCTCTGCTGGGGAGGTTGCACCGCCCAGTCTCGCTGGAAGGCCTAGCCCAGGCGGTGCCACCCCCTGGCCTGGGCGGTTGCACCTCCTGGTGCAATCAGGGTCCGAATGGTTCATTCCATTCGGCCCAATTTCAGTCTTTCAGGGGCCCAATTGCCCCAAGATTAAGCCAATGGGATCACCTCCCATTTTCCAACTTAATCAACGTGCTAACTACGATTAAATCTAAGACAACTTCTGCAGATTTGCTTCGGTGCGTCAATCGCTCCTTCCGGCGAGTTTCCGGCGAACTTCCGTCGATCATCCGATGAACCCTCGGTGATGCTCCTGCGGACTTCCGGCAAACTCCTGGACTTTGCGACGATCCACTTGGCAAGTTCCGACGAGCTTCGCTTGGCAAGCTTCTGGACTTCTCGGATCTGTTCTCGCAGAACCTCCGATGACCGTCCGAACTTCCGTCGAACTCTCGAACTCCCAACGTGATCATGAACTTGACTCCGGCGCAACTCCTGCTGCTTGTCTATCTTTCATCGTAGTTAATCCTGCACACTTATGACAAAACTTCGATCGAGACAATTAATCCTAAGCAATTAACCAAGTTGTCCGGCATGTCATTGGTCCCTCGACGCTTCGTCTGATTCTTCGGCGCATCGTCCTCTCCAGCGGCCTATTGCCCAATCGGCCAGTTGACTCCGCAACTCCGATATCCTTGGCACAATACCCGCTCTTCTTGGCCTGATGCCCGAGTCCACGACCCGAAGCCTTCTATCGATATGTCGACCGATCCACCGGCCCGACGTCCAATCTTCTGACATGTTCCTCCGGCACAACATGATGTTTCTGCTTTAATTGTCTCATCCTAATCAAAGCACCCTGCGTCACTCAAGACGTAGATTAAATCATAAACATATATCAAGTAATTTCATCATCAAAATACGAGATTCAACAATCTCCCCCTTTTTGATGATGACAACTACTTGATGACGGAGTTAAACTTAACTCCCGGAGTTTAAACAAACTCCCCCTATCAATATACCTTATTGATAGAAACTCTTAGATTCAAAAATCTAAGCAACATGTCACCATAATCAGAGTTAACCTTAACTCCCAGAGTTTAAACAAACTCCCCCTATCAATATGCCATATTGATAGAACCTTGAATTCAAACTGAATTCAAGTCATTGCAATATTCATCATGAATACTTGCAATACGTCAACATGAACATATGCATAAACTTATGCATCACATGTCATGTCATCAACATACTTTCATCAACATACTTCTCCCCCTTTGTCATCAACAAAAAGGAGAAGTATCACAATCAAGTGTTTGTGATATTGGTTCAACTCATTGCATGAAAAACATATTATCAAGTTTTATCATCATGTAATTTTGTTAGAAAATATAGCAAGTTTTGAATCATGCTTAGAATATTCAAGCTATCAAGTTTTAGATATGCAAGTTTTATAGCATACAAGATAGCACTTGGTATGAAAATTATAGATGTTCAAGATAGCAAGTTCTACATCATGCAAGCTAGCAAATTAGAGATGTTCAAGAAGGCAACTCTTGCTTCTTGAAATATGAAAATTTTGTCCACTTTGCTAGATGCGCAAGTTAGCATGTTTTGCTTCTTGAGATAGGCAAGATAGCAATCAAGCTTTTGCATCTTCTTGACTTGTGCAAGCTAGCTATCTCCCCCTTTGTCATTGTCAAAAAGAAAGGAAGAATACAGTTTTGTAGTTCTTTTTCCTTTTACAACGATTTCAAAATCATGACAAAGGATGAATAATCAAGTTATGAATGTCAAGACAATTTTTCATCATGAATATTTTATCATTGCATGCATCATTGTCATAAGTTGAAGTATTACATGCATAATATCATATCATCATTCATAATTACATTAATGTTTCAATATAGCAATTTCTTCTCAAAGTGTGTAACTTAGCACTCATAGCATTTTAAATCATGATTTACATCATATGCAATACATCACATCATAATTAGAAAGCACAAGTATTGCATGCATAAATCATAAATGTTTCATATCATGATGGTATCAATTTTGTCAAATTATATCCTACCATGCATGATCAATAATTTCTCATTTGTATTTCATGCATTATTTCATTTCATCTTATAAGGAATATCAAGAAAAGTTATTGGATGAGGAGATAAATATTTTATGAATACACGGAATTGTATCAAAATCATATCATAAGTGTTTCGTGTATTCATATTATCACATGAAGCATATTATCATTTTTGAGATTCATAACATAAATAACGTTATTACTATTTCATCAAAATCAATTTCGAGATTCACACAATATTATGAAATCATTAATCTCGATAAGATGGGAAAAGCATTTTCTTTTTAAGTGATTCTTTTAACACATCATAAAAAACTCATTCATAATTCAAGTGATTTACAAGATATCATAAATGAATTTATCACTTGTATTTTATCAAAATCGAGAACCCTAGAGATAGAAAATGATTGAAGCATTTAACATGATTGATGCATGATTCATATTTAAAGTGTATCTTATGTCGTAAATACGAATCAAGCATTTGTCAAATCTGAAATCATCCTCAAAATTATATTCAATAAATTCATGTATGACAAGCATAGATTTATTGAAAAATCAATAAGATAGAGGATTACATTTCAAGTGTTCATCAATTGTAGCATTTCATCATATGGTAAGATATCATCAAGTAGAATTACGATGCAAGTTCTTGATATCTTAACATGATGAATATGGCACTTATAGTATCAATTCATGAATACCAAAAGATATTATTTGTGATTTCAATTTTGCAAGATCATGATTATGATTTAGATATAACTTATTCAAATCAAATCGTCAACTTGAAACTCATAATCAAGTCATTAAAATTAATTTCGAAATTCACAAAATATCATGAAATCAAAAGACAAATTGCATTTCATTTGAAGAACTCCTTTTTGATAAATGTAGGGAGCATAATGAACGATCTTGATTTATAAAGAGCTTCATGTTATAATTATCAAGATCATGATTTTAATAATTATTCTCTTTAGCAATGAATCACAAAAGCACTTTATTTTTGCATAAGAAATCTCATTGTATTATGATTTATAAATTCTTTTTCTGCATATGAATCATAGGAGATATGTATGTGAAACAAATCTTTGCAAGCAAAAACACTATCATTCATATTTCAAGATGGAATTTATAAGCAGGAATCATTTCATCAAATCTATTTTAGAAAATTATTTTTCATAAGTGTATGAGTAAATCCGATAGTTAGGATACCACTTGTTAAGTGAATCCGAAAATGAAATTAACACTTTCATATATTCAGACATGATTTTTGCTATAGATTTTGAATTTAAATCATGAAGATCAAACAAGCTCATGATCATGAATAACTTAAAATCTCATGCATAAAATTGTTAATCATTGTATCATAACCATTTAATATTATTATGCATTACTTTAAATCAAACGTGATTTCATTCAACAATGTTAATCAAACATGATACACATTATTACTTCTTAACCATGATTTCATATTTTCAATCAAATTTTGTTTGTTTATCATAAAATATGCAATATTATCATTTTCGAAATTACTAGCATGATCATAATTTTGTAATTTTTTTTTAACATGTAATTTTCAAGAAAATTAATTCTAAACTAAAAAAGAAAACTACATCATGAAAGCAAAGTAATTTCAAAATAAACCAAAGGCATATTACCTCAACGTTGTAGGTTGTTAAGGCGTAGTTTGCCGCCTCGCTTTTGTTGATTTTTTCTTCGTCTTCGGAGGAGCTCGATTCATCCCAGTTTTTGTTCTTCTTCTTGCGTTTAAAGCAAGTAGTTCCATTCTTTTTGCTTTTTAATTTTCGTTTCATTTGTAGTTTAAGTTCACCATCACTTGAGCTTATGCTCGAGTGGTCTTCAAATGTTCTATGTCCCAAATCCTTCCTGTTCTTTGGAAGGTTGTTTTGTTCATCATTGTCCTCATCACTTGAGTCATCGCTCAAGTGGCATTCATTTGTCCAGAGTTCCAAATCCTTCCTGTTCTTTGGAAGGTGATTGTATTCAACATGTTCATCATGTGCATTGTGCACCATTTCATATGTCATTAACGAACCAATTAGTTCTTCAAGTGGTAAGTTGTTTAGGTTTTTAGCTTCTTATATTGCAGTTACTTTTGAATCCCACTTCTTAGAAAGAGAACGCAAAATCTTGTTCACAAGTTCAGAATTAAAAAAACATTTGCCAAGAGCTCTTAAACCATTGACGACATCCGTAAAACGGGTGTACATATCACCAATGGTTTCGCTTGGCTTCATTTGAAAAAGCTCGAAATCATGTAGTAAAATATTAACTTTCGAGTCTTTGACTCTACTAGTTCCTTCGTGCGTGATTTCAAGAGTGCGCCAAATATCGAAAGCCGTTTCGCACAAAGAAACCCGATTGAACTCATTTTTGTCCAAAGCGCAAAATAAGGCATTCATAGCCTTTGCGTTTAAAGAAAAATACTTCTTCTCTAAATCCGACCATTCGTTCATCGGTTTAGAGGGAAGTTGAAAACCGTTTTCAATGATATTCCATAAATCCATATTTAGAGAAATCAAGAAATCTCTCATTCGAGTTTTCCAATAAGTGTAGTCCAATCCGTTAAAGAACGGTGGACGAAAGACCGAAAAGCCCTCTTGAAGAGCCATTTCTCTCGGGTGTAAATCCGAAATGAGAGTTAACCGGGCTCTGATACCAATTGTTAGGATCGAGAGCACTAAGAGGGGGGAGGTGAATTAGTGCAGCGGATATTTTTCAGCGATTAAAAAAACGAAAGCTGCGTTCGTTCGATAAAGACTATTTTGATGCAAAAGCCGATTCTAAGATTACTTATGATTAAGTGCAGTTTACGTTTAAACACAGTTAGCGTCTAAACGCAGTTTGCGTCTAAATGCAGATTGCGTCTAAACTCAGATTGCGTCTAAGCGCAGTTTGCGTCTTAGCGCAGATTGCGTCTAAGCGCAGATTGCGTCTAAACGCAGATTGCGTCTAAGCGCAGATTGCGTCTAAACACAGTTTGCGTCTAGGAGCAGTTTAAGCAGAAGTATAAAGACAATGTGCTGCTGTTGTACAGCTCAAAAAGTAATCTGCAAAAAACAGATTTACGTCTAAACGCAGATTTACGTCTAGACGCAGATTTACGTCTAAACGCAGATTTACGTTTTAAACGCAGATTTACGTCTGAACTTTGAAACTCGTTTGTATACTCGCAGAAGGCAGTATGCAGTTGAAATCAAGACGTAAACGTGAACTGAGATCTGATGATTGTGCGAGGAAAGCCGATTTACGTCTAAATGCAGTTTTACGTCTAAATGTTGAAACTCGTTCGTAAAATTGTAGAGGACAGTTTGCAGTTATCAATAGGATCAAAATGTAAGTGTAAACTGCAAAGAAACTCGTTCGTAAAAGCACGAAAGACAGTTCTGCAGAATCAAACGTAAACGTAAACTGTAATGTACGAAAATACGAATTTACGTCTGAATGCAGATTCGGAAGAACAACACTTAGAACTTGTTCGTGAAAGCGCAGAGAGCAGTAGTAATGAAGGAGGTTTGCAGTAATGATAAAGTGCTCAAAAATAAACGCAAACCAGAGATTTAGAGTGGTTCGGTCAGCCTTGACCTACTCCACTTTTGGCTTCCTCCACCGACGAGGTCGCCGACGTCAACTAGGGGCCTTCCTTCAATAGGCGAAGGCCAAACTGCCCTTTTACAGTTTCTCTCCTTTTGACTGGCTCAGGAGACAACCTTTACAGACCTTTTTCTCCTCACTTTACAACTGAAAACTTGAAGAACAGAAGGAGGAGACTTAAAGGCTTTACAACACTTTTGAGCTCTTAGAATCACAGAAAAGATCAAGATTTCGGTGTAGGTCTGTATCTTTTTAGTGCTGAATGGGTGGGGAATTTATAGGCCCCAACCCAATTCAAATTTGGAGCTCAAAACAATCAAATCCCGGAATTCTGGGATCAGGCGGTTGCACCTCTTGACTGGAGAGGTTGCACCGCCTGGCAGAGCTCGAAGACCGAGCTCAGGCGGTGCCACCTCTCTGCCAGGGAGGTTGCACCGCCCAGTCTTGCTCGAAGACTGAGCTCAGGCGGTGCCACCTCTCTGTCAGGGAGGTTGCACCGCCTAGTCTAGCTCGAAGACTAAGCTCAGGCGGTGCCACCTCTCTGCTGGGGAGGTTGCACCGCCCAGTCTCGCTGGAAGGCCTAGCCCAGGCGGTGCCACCCCCTGGCCTGGGCGGTTGCACCTCCTGGTGCAATCAGGGTCCGAATGGTTCATTCCATTCGGCCCAATTTCAGTCTTTCAGGGGCCCAATTGCCCCAAGATTAAGCCAATGGGATCACCTCCCATTTTCCAACTTAATCAACGTGCTAACTACGATTAAATCTAAGACAACTTCTGCAGATTTGCTTCGGTGCGTCAATCGCTCCTTCCGGCGAGTTTCCGGCGAACTTCCGTCGATCATCCGATGAACCCTCGGTGATGCTCCTGCGGACTTCCGGCAAACTCCTGGACTTTGCGACGATCCACTTGGCAAGTTCCGACGAGCTTCGCTTGGCAAGCTTCTGGACTTCTCGGATCTGTTCTCGCAGAACCTCCGATGACCGTCCGAACTTCCGTCGAACTCTCGAACTCCCAACGTGATCATGAACTTGACTCCGGCGCAACTCCTGCTGCTTGTCTATCTTTCATCGTAGTTAATCCTACACACTTATGACAAAACTTCGATCGAGACAATTAATCCTAAGCAATTAACCAAGTTGTCCGGCATGTCATTGGTCCCTCGACGCTTCGTCTGATTCTTCGGCGCATCGTCCTCTCCAGCGGCCTATTGCCCAATCGGCCAGTTGACTCCGCAACTCCGATATCCTTGGCACAATACCCGCTCTTCTTGGCCTGATGCCCGAGTCCACGACCCGAAGCCTTCTATCGATATGTCGACCGATCCACCGGCCCGACGTCCAATCTTCTGACATGTTCCTCCGGCACAACATGATGTTTCTGCTTTAATTGTCTCATCCTAATCAAAGCACCCTGCGTCACTCAAGACGTAGATTAAATCATAAACATATATCAAGTAATTTCATCATCAAAATACGAGATTCAACAATCTCCCCCTTTTTGATGATGACAACTACTTGATGACGGAGTTAAACTTAACTCCCGGAGTTTAAACAAACTCCCCCTATCAATATACCTTATTGATAGAAACTCTTAGATTCAAAAATCTAAGCAACATGTCACCATAATCAGAGTTAACCTTAACTCCCAGAGTTTAAACAAACTCCCCCTATCAATATGCCATATTGATAGAACCTTGAATTCAAACTGAATTCAAGTCATTGCAATATTCATCATGAATACTTGCAATACGTCAACATGAACATATGCATAAACTTATGCATCACATGTCATGTCATCAACATACTTTCATCAACATACTTCTCCCCCTTTGTCATCAACAAAAAGGAGAAGTATCACAATCAAGTGTTTGTGATATTGGTTCAACTCATTGCATTAAAAACATATTATCAAGTTTTATCATCATGTAATTTTGTTAGAAAATATAGCAAGTTTTGAATCATGCTTAGAATATTCAAGCTATCAAGTTTTAGATATGCAAGTTTTATAGCATACAAGATAGCACTTGGTATGAAAATTATAGATGTTCAAGATAGCAAGTTCTACATCATGCAAGCTAGCAAATTAGAGATGTTCAAGAAGGCAACTCTTGCTTCTTGAAATATGAAAATTTTGTCCACTTTGCTAGATGCGCAAGTTAGCATGTTTTGCTTCTTGAGATAGGCAAGATAGCAATCAAGCTTTTGCATCTTCTTGACTTGTGCAAGCTAGCTATCTCCCCCTTTGTCATTGTCAAAAAGAAAGGAAGAATACAGTTTTGTAGTTCTTTTTCCTTTTACAACGATTTCAAAATCATGACAAAGGATGAATAATCAAGTTATGAATGTCAAGACAATTTTTCATCATGAATATTTTATCATTGCATGCATCATTGTCATAAGTTGAAGTATTACATGCATAATATCATATCATCATTCATAATTACATTAATGTTTCAATATAGCAATTTCTTCTCAAAGTGTGTAACTTAGCACTCATAGCATTTTAAATCATGATTTACATCATATGCAATACATCACATCATAATTAGAAAGCACAAGTATTGCATGCATAAATCATAAATGTTTCATATCATGATGGTATCAATTTTGTCAAATTATATCCTACCATGCATGATCAATAATTTCTCATTTGTATTTCATGCATTATTTCATTTCATCTTATAAGGAATATCAAGAAAAGTTATTGGATGAGGAGATAAATATTTTATGAATACACGGAATTGTATCAAAATCATATCATAAGTGTTTCGTGTATTCATATTATCACATGAAGCATATTATCATTTTTGAGATTCATAACATAAATAACGTTATTACTATTTCATCAAAATCAATTTCGAGATTCACACAATATTATGAAATCATTAATCTCGATAAGATGGGAAAAGCATTTTCTTTTTAAGTGATTCTTTTAACACATCATAAAAAACTCATTCATAATTCAAGTGATTTACAGGATATCATAAATGAATTTATCACTTGTATTTTATCAAAATCGAGAACCCTAGAGATAGAAAATGATTGAAGCATTTAACATGATTGATGCATGATTCATATTTAAAGTGTATCTTATGTCGTAAATACGAATCAAGCATTTGTCAAATCTGAAATCATCCTCAAAATTATATTCAATAAATTCATGTATGACAAGCATAGATTTATTGAAAAATCAATAAGATAGAGGATTACATTTCAAGTGTTCATCAATTGTAGCATTTCATCATATGGTAAGATATCATCAAGTAGAATTACGATGCAAGTTCTTGATATCTTAACATGATGAATATGACACTTATAGTATCATTTCATGAATACCAAAAGATATTATTTGTGATTTCAATTTTGCAAGATCATGATTATGATTTAGATATAACTTATTCAAATCAAATCGTCAACTTGAAACTCATAATCAAGTCATTAAAATTAATTTCGAAATTCACAAAATATCATGAAATCAAAAGACAAATTGCATTTCATTTGAAGAACTCCTTTTTGATAAATGTAGGGAGCATAATGAACGATCTTGATTTATAAAGAGCTTCATGTTATAATTATCAAGATCATGATTTTAATAATTATTCTCTTTAGCAATGAATCACAAAAGCACTTTATTTTTGCATAAGAAATCTCATTGTATTATGATTTATAAATTCTTTTTCTGCATATGAATCATAGGAGATATGTATGTGAAACAAATCTTTGCAAGCAAAAATACTATCATTCATATTTCAAGATGGAATTTATAAGCAGGAATCATTTCATCAAATCTATTTTAGAAAATTATTTTTCATAAGTGTATGAGTAAATCCGATAGTTAGGATACCACTTGTTAAGTGAATCCGAAAATGAAATTAACACTTTCATATATTCAGACATGATTTTTGCTATAGATTTTGAATTTAAATCATGAAGATCAAACAAGCTCATGATCATGAATAACTTAAAATCTCATGCATAAAATTGTTAATCATTGTATCATAACCATTTAATATTATTATGCATTACTTTAAATCAAACGTGATTTCATTCAACAATGTTAATCAAACATGATACACATTATTACTTCTCAACCATGATTTCATATTTTCAATCAAATTTTGTTTGTTTATCATAAAATATGCAATATTATCATTTTCGAAATTACTAGCATGATCATAATTTTGTAATTTTTTTTTAACATGTAATTTTCAAGAAAATTAATTCTAAACTAAAAAAGAAAACTACATCATGAAAGCAAAGTAATTTCAAAATAAACCAAAGGCATATTACCTCAACGTTGTAGGTTGTTAAGGCGTAGTTTGCCGCCTCGCTTTTGTTGATTTTTTCTTCGTCTTCGGAGGAGCTCGATTCATCCCAGTTTTTGTTCTTCTTCTTGCGTTTAAAGCAAGTAGTTCCATTCTTTTTGCTTTTTAATTTTCGTTTCATTTGTAGTTTAAGTTCACCATCACTTGAGCTTATGCTCGAGTGGTCTTCAAATGTTCTATGTCCCAAATCCTTCCTGTTCTTTGGAAGGTTGTTTTGTTCATCATTGTCCTCATCACTTGAGTCATCGCTCAAGTGGCATTCATTTGTCCAGAGTTCCAAATCCTTCCTGTTCTTTGGAAGGTGATTGTATTCAACATGTTCATCATGTGCATTGTGCACCATTTCATATGTCATTAACGAACCAATTAGTTCTTCAAGTGGTAAGTTGTTTAGGTTTTTAGCTTCTTATATTGCAGTTACTTTTGAATCCCACTTCTTAGAAAGAGAATGCAAAATCTTGTTCACAAGTTCAGAATTAAAAAAACATTTGCCAAGAGCTCTTAAACCATTGACGACATCCGTAAAACGGGTGTACATATCACCAATGGTTTCGCTTGGCTTCATTTGAAAAAGCTCGAAATCATGTAGTAAAATATTAACTTTCGAGTCTTTGACTCTACTAGTTCCTTCGTGCGTGATTTCAAGAGTGCGCCAAATATCGAAAGCCGTTTCGCACAAAGAAACCCGATTGAACTCATTTTTGTCCAAAGCGCAAAATAAGGCATTCATAGCCTTTGCGTTTAAAGAAAAATACTTCTTCTCTAAATCCGACCATTCGTTCATCGGTTTAGAGGGAAGTTGAAAACCGTTTTCAATGATATTCCATAAATCCATATTTAGAGAAATCAAGAAATCTCTCATTCGAGTTTTCCAATAAGTGTAGTCCAATCCGTTAAAGAACGGTGGACGAAAGACCGAAAAGCCCTCTTGAAGAGCCATTTCTCTCGGGTGTAAATCCGAAATGAGAGTTAACCGGGCTCTGATACCAATTGTTAGGATCGAGAGCACTAAGAGGGGGGGGGTGAATTAGTGCAGCGGATATTTTTCAGCGATTAAAAAAACGAAAGCTGCGTTCGTTCGATAAAGACTATTTTGATGCAAAAGCCGATTCTAAGATTACTTATGATTAAGTGCAGTTTACGTTTAAACACAGTTAGCGTCTAAACGCAGTTTGCGTCTAAATGCAGATTGCGTCTAAACTCAGATTGCGTCTAAGCGCAGTTTGCGTCTTAGCGCAGATTGCGTCTAAGCGCAGATTGCGTCTAAACGCAGATTGCGTCTAAGCGCAGATTGCGTCTAAACACAGTTTGCGTCTAGGAGCAGTTTAAGCAGAAGTATAAAGACAATGTGCTGCTGTTGTACAGCTCAAAAAGTAATCTGCAAAAAACAGATTTACGTCTAAACGCAGATTTACGTCTAGACGCAGATTTACGTCTAAACGCAGATTTACGTTTTAAACGCAGATTTACGTCTGAACTTTGAAACTCGTTTGTATACTCGCAGAAGGCAGTATGCAGTTGAAATCAAGACGTAAACGTGAACTGAGATCTGATGATTGTGCGAGGAAAGCCGATTTACGTCTAAATGCAGTTTTACGTCTAAATGTTGAAACTCGTTCGTAAAATTGTAGAGGACAGTTTGCAGTTATCAATAGGATCAAAATGTAAGTGTAAACTGCAAAGAAACTCGTTCGTAAAAGCACGGAAGACAGTTCTGCAGAATCAAACGTAAACGTAAACTGTAATGTACGAAAATACGAATTTACGTCTGAATGCAGATTCGGAAGAACAACACTTAGAACTTGTTCGTGAAAGCGCAGAGAGCAGTAGTAATGAAGGAGGTTTGCAGTAATGATAAAGTGCTCAAAAATAAACGCAAACTAGAGATTTAGAGTGGTTCGGTCAGCCTTGACCTACTCCACTTTTGGCTTCCTCCACCGACGAGGTCGCCAACGTCAACTAGGGGCCTTCTTTCAATAGGCGAAGGCCAAACTGCCCTTTTACAGTTTCTCTCCTTTTGACAGGCTCAGGAGACAACCTTTACAGACCTTTTTCTCCTCACTTTACAACTGAAAACTTGAAGAACAGAAGGAGGAGACTTAAAGGCTTTACAACACTTTTGAGCTCTTAGAATCACAGAAAAGATCAAGATTTCGGTGTAGGTCTGTATCTTTTTAGTGCTGAATGGGTGGGGAATTTATAGGCCCCAACCCAATTCAAATTTGGAGCTCAAAACAATCAAATCCCGGAATTCTGGGATCAGGCGGTTGCACCTCTTGACTGGAGAGGTTGCACCGCCTGGCAGAGCTCGAAGACCGAGCTCAGGCGGTGCCACCTCTCTGCCAGGGAGGTTGCACCGCCTAGTCTTGCTCGAAGACTGAGCTCAAGCGGTGCCACCTCTCTGTCAGGGAGGTTGCACCGCCCAGTCTAGCTCGAAGACTGAGCTCAGGCGGTGCCACCTCTCTGCTGGGGAGGTTGCACCGCCCAGTCTCGCTGGAAGGCCTAGCCCAGGCGGTGCCACCTCCTGGCCTGGGCGGTTGCACCTCCTGGTGCAATCAAGGTCCGAATGGTTCATTCCATTCGGCCCAATTTCAGTCTTTTAGGGGCCCAATTGCCCCAAGATTAAGCCAATGGGATCACCTCCCATTTTCCAACTTAATCAACGTGCTAACTACGATTAAATCTAAGACAACTTCTGCAGATTTGCTTCGGTGCGTCAATCGCTCCTTCCGGCGAGTTTCCGGCGAACTTCCATCGATCATCCGATGAACCCTCGGTGATGCTCCTGCGGACTTCCGGCAAACTCCTGGACTTTGCGACGATCCACTTGGCAAGTTCCGACGAGCTTCGCTTGGCAAGCTTCTGGACTTCTCGGATCTGTTCTCGCAGAACCTCCGACGACCGTCCGAACTTCCGTCGAACTCTCGAACTCCCAACGTGATCATGAACTTGACTCCGGCGCAACTCCTGCTGCTTGTCTATCTTTCATCGTAGTTAATCCTGCACACTTATGACAAAACTTCGATCGAGACAATTAATCCTAAGCAATTAACCAAGTTGTCCGGCATGTCATTGGTCCCTCGACGCTTCGTTTGATTCTTCGGCGCATCGTCCTCTCCAGCGGCCTATTGCCCAATCGGCCAGTTGACTCCGCAACTCCGATATCCTTGGCACAATACCCGCTCTTCTTGGCCTGATGCCCGAGTCCACGACCCGAAGCCTTCTGTCGATACGTCGACCGATCCACCGGCCCGACGTCCAATCTTCTGACATGTTCCTCCGGCACAACATGATGTTCCTGCTTTAATTGTCTCATCCTGATCAAAGCACCCTGTGTCACTCAAGACGTAGATTAAATCATAAACATATATCAAGTAATTTCATCATCAAAATACGAGATTCAACAATCATATTATATATATATATATATATATATATGAATGATTTTTTAAAAAATACTCATATTTTGGGGTTATTAATTTTAAAAGTAATTAAAATATCTCTTAAAAAATTCACCAAATTTTTTTATATTTTTTAAATTAATTTTAAATTATTATAATATTTTTATGTGGCTTGCTTATAGTATTTTTTAATAACGTTTATAGTGTTTTTATTGAGGTATTAAAAATACTATAAATGTATTTAAAAAATATTGTAAGTAACATCATATTATGTTTGTTATTGCTTATAGATTATTATGATGTTGTAGTTTTAGGTTTGTAATTATTTTTATTAAGGTATAAAAATTATTATAAATATTATTGAAGAACATTATAAGTAACACCATATTATGCTTCTTTCTTGCTCATAGGTTATTACAATATCATAGTTTTAGACTTGTATCTACTTTGAAAGCTCCGAGTCTATTTTAATTATCTATAATGTTTTCGAGTAAGTTTTACGATGTTTTATTGTTGTGATTAAAATATTATAATAAAACATTTTTATTTATATTTGGATGATGTTATCCCTAAATTATTATAAATATATATTTGAAATCATAATATGATATATCAAAATGATTCATAGCATACCTTAATTTCATTTAATTTATTTACAGTATTTTTAAATAGACTTCATAGTATTTTTATTGTAGTGAGCAAAATACTATAATAAATCAAAAACACTATAACAGACCAAAAATTTTGAGAGATAATTTAAATATTTTTTAATTAAAGATATTGTTGGAGAAAAACTAAAAGTAAAAAAAATGAATATTTTCTAAGAAAATCACCCTATATATATATATATATATATATATATATATACTTTTGTCCTTTGGTAAACATAGCATTTACTCAAAAAATGAAAAAGCAGTCAAAATGTATTTAATGGAAGGAAAAGAAAAAAAATATAGGACTGTGTCATTCTACTGATTGTAGTGTTAATTGCTTCCCGTTTTAATCCCATCCCTCGCATCACCATCTTCTACTGCATGTGATGAGCATTTTGCAGACCTTGTGACCAGCCAAAAGCTGAAGGCTACAATGGCTTCTGCTCTCCGGTGGCAACAGGATGGTGGGCTGCAGCTCATCCACCATCTTCCACCGCCGTTACTTGGCTTCCGGTTTCTCTCACACAAGTGGAAGAGGTTGAAGGCAGACATGGAGGACAGGATCACCATGCAGAGGCAGGCAAACAGGGCACTCACAGTGCCCCCTCCTCAGCTTGGGTGGTTGATTGGCTTTCTGTTCCCCTGTAAAGTAAACGTTCCTCCTTTTTAGCTTAACAATTAGGGAATTGCTTCACAAATGCTTCCATGAATGTTGAAGAGCACTCTGTCTCTCTCTTACCATGCTCACCACACACCCCTCACCTCCTGGAGCAGACCATAGCCTGCTTTTGCCTTTTATCATCTCAACTGAAACCACCACCGCATTCTTGAGCTCAATCTGTCCCTTTTCTCCTCTCATGCATTGTTTCTTCACATGCCTCCTGGTTCGCATGGTCATCACCAGTGTCTTCTTCCTGTTTAGCTATTGATCGTCGATTCTTCTTAGTTGCGAATAACAATTAACTTATTAGGAACAGTAGGAGCATGAGATTGCAGCTTTTACATGGCCTGTGAGTGTTGTTTCCTGTAGCTTTTACCGGACTGCTACAAAACCCCTAGTCTTTGTTCCAGGTGCTATTTTTGAGGCACGGCGGTAAGAAGACAGTGAAGCAGTACATATCATGCATGATTGATTTGCTGACAGGTCTTTCTCATGCTTGTCGTCTTCTAGTTTAGCCGACAGAAATTCCATCTCTTCTGTCCATGGTGCCACCACACTCACTTGCTCGACTTCTTCCATCCACATGCACTGCCAAATTTTCTTGTGTAGGTCACAGCTCCTCTCTTCACAGCTTTTGGCATCCGCCGTTCTTCGGGTTCTGCTTGTGACTCGTGCCGAGTTCCTCCTTTCGATTGTGTGTTGTAAACCCTACAACTTCTGGTTCATTATGAGCTTAAAGCTGTGGGTATACTGAAGCCAAAAGCCATCTATTTCATATGAACCTTTCTTTTCTGCTAGAGAGAAAGAAGAGCTATGGATCTAACCATAGCGGTTGGTTGATTACATTGCACCCCGAATACTCGGAATTCTTCTTGCAGCACAAGAGTGAAAGAGAACAGTGACATACAACCCCTCGGTAAAGAGGAAACTGATGTTATTACAGGTGAAGGGAGGTGTCGACGTCGGCCTCATTGCTCATGACAGAGCTTTGGGCAGCGATGCTTCCGTGGGGCAGCAAGCCCGCGGAGGTGGAGGAGTCGAGTGGTTGGACCTCCACGTGTTCCTCGCCATGGCGACGGTGGTGGTGGCCGGGTGCAGCGCCGGGGAACAGCCACCTGGGAGGCTCACGATCACAGCTTTGGCTCCTGACCGCTGTCCCCTGGAGTTGTCTCTCCTCTCTCATCTCCCTCACCCTCTGCAGCTGCTTGAACCTCTCTTGCAGAAGCGCGATGGAGGAGTTGAGGACGGTGGGGTCGTTGGTATGCCTCCCCATGGGAGCAGTCTGAGCTTGGAACTCCGACAGGAAGCAGGCGTGTAGGCGAGGGAGCTGAGGCTGGTAGGAAACTTTGTGGGGCTATTTATAGGGGACGAGATCTACCTTCTTGCACTTAATTTCACGTAAATCGGTGAGTGTGATTGATCCTGGATGTTGTAAAAGAAAGAGAAGAATCTACAGGGGAGCTGAAAAATCCAAGGAGGAAAGTTTTTGGAGGCTCTCTCAGGGGTTGTTTGGTGGATGGGAGCAGGGCCAAAGCCACTGTAAAGGGAGATAGGTGTGGGAGAGTAGACCAAGGAAGTGTGGAAGGTAGCATTTGGAGTGGAGTTTTAAGAAGAATAAGATTATGTGACTGACTGGTTTGTCTTCTATCCCTTGCACAGATTGGATTATGTTTCTTCTCTCCCCATGTGGTTTTGCAAGAAAATTAAACCACTTGTTGGTGCTCTTCTTAGGTGATTAACATCAAAGCAGTGCTCATGCATCCACTTGAAGTTTATACTGTTCTTTCTACAAGATGCCTCCAGTAGGCATTGTAGTAAGAATGTTGGATTAGGAAGACAACAGGTCTGAGGCCTGATGAATTCTTCATTGGGATAAGGCATGCATCTTGTGTAGTTTGACCTCTCTTAGATCATATATAAACATGTCTCCCAACATTCTACTTTGTCCTGGAGTCATTTGGATGGGAATGGCATGCTGCTGATCTAATAATAAATACCTGATGCTGCTGTTCTCTTGTCATGCCTTTTCTCTTTTGGATGCTGCTGCTACTATTACCTTCACATCCCTATCCTCTTTGCTTGTGATACTACTACTGCTACTGCTACTACTACCTTCACATCCATACCCTTTCTTCTTGCTTCTTCTTTGAAGTAGCTTGGAAGTGTAGCCTCAGGTGCTCCTTGAGGTCCATCAGCCTTACAACCAGGGCTATCCATAAAGATGTTTGAAGTAGGTGGAGTTCCTTCCCTAGGATGATGGATTGACAATGAGCAGATAGGAATTTGAATTTGGAGAATCAATTCTCCAAATTCAAAGAATACCATGCATCAAAGTAAAGTGTTTCAAACAAAGAGGATGGTGCGTCAAGAAAGTAATTATAGTAGGAAATGTGCTCATGATAAGCTCTTTACTGCATCAACATCTGTAGGCCCTTGTTCACATGCATGAGAGCTATGTTTGCAAGGTAGCTAAAATAAAATAGTTGACATGTATCCCTCTAAATGCATCAAGCCAATCCAAAGTAGAACAGTGGATACTTTCCCTCCATTTGAGGACAAGAAAAGAAGGAAAAATGCAATAAGAAAATGTAGGAGTTTTTTCTTACTAGTAAACAGAGTTCCTGAAATGTTTTGATGTTCCATGAAATGACAAACAAGCATAATATTAGGTATAGGAAGGAGATATGTCAAGTTATGGAACAGTAGCAGAAACCTAATATAGGATGGCACAAACTCAACACTGACAGCCACTAAATTAAATTGGCAGAATAAGGAAGGGGAAATGTCTAATTCCCCACAAAAAGAGTTCACATATCATTATTCCACAAATGCAAATGAGTAATACAACAATGCAAATGCATCATCATTTTATCTTGGAGGATGAGGCATTCGAGTGATCCAGAACTGCTGATCCTCGTACAAGTAGCCATGATCATGATCATCTTCTTTGTACTCCATCTCTGCATGACTTCAGCACAAATCAGCTACAGCAGAGATTGTGCTTGTATGAGACATGGCTATGGTTTCAGAGATAGAGCAGTTTGGCCTGTGTATGTATACCTTAATACGAATCCTTTGGCTTGATTTCGACCTCGAAATATCCATCTCTGATATGTTGGACGATCATGTTTGCTGAATCAATCCCTGAAAAGAACAGGATAGATCTGTAACAGGAGAAAACCTAGTGCTTGATCTTCTCTAGGAATGGTGATGAGACTGATCATGAAGGTGATGTAAACCTGCGAGGTACGCTCCATGGACGTAGCCATTGTAGTGCTCACTTGTGTGCTCACCGGTGAAATAAAGCCTTTTGATGGGTGCCTTCACCAGGAACAAGAGTCAGCTCATGATCGCGTGGTGGGTGTTGTCAAGCTGCACGCATTACCTTGATGGAGTCGAACTCATGCCGGTTGACTCCCAGCGGCCAATTGGAGAAGCTGCCCCGGAAGAACTTGTTGGACCACCACCTGGGGACGAGGATGTCTGTGGCCTCAGGAATGTCTTTGCCGAACATGCTGCGCAGCACTTCCATGGCTTCTTTCTTGGTGGTGGACTCATCCTGCTGCTCTATTCTTCTGGACTCCTCGTCGGTGACGGTGACCATCAGGATGTTGGCTCCTGGGTACTGCTTCTCAAAATGCTGCGGTGCATCATGGCAATTGGTGTTCCTCACCAGAATCCAGAGTTCGATTTGTATCGGAAGGAAGGTGCCGTACCTGCCACAGTGGGTAGTATCCTCTCCTCTTGCTGGCGTACAGGAAGAACTCTGTGTCATCTCCATCAGGCCAAAACTTGAAAGGGAACTTGAGGAATATCTTGGTGTATACTGCCATGTCGAACTCGTACAGCGCCAGGATCTTCCATTTCTACTCCATTCAGACGCACAGCATTTAGCCTCGTGATGGCAATCGAACGAGCGAATTCTAACGCATGCTTACAGGTAAAACTGGGTTAAATTTGATGAGATCTGATTGAAGAACGCCAATGCTGACCGAGACGAGCACAAAATCTGCTCTGTAACTTGATCTGTCATCCGTGCTCACAGTGGCACCATCACCCGAGTACTGGATCTCCGTCGCCACCTGGGACGGGAGACGTTAGATTGCTCAGCATGGCAAGATGAATCATAGGATTCAAGTACGTAGTCTGGCCATCGGAGTTCACCTTTCCAAGCTGGAGACGCGGATCTACAATGACCCCATGGCTATTGGTCTCGAGGAACATGGAGGCCAAGTTGTACACCAAGCTCTCGTAGCCTCGCTCATCCGCCACAAAGTACACGTTGTCCCCAAAGTCATCAAACGTAGGCAATGGAACAGTGTTTTGCAGACTCGTCACTCTCGGAGGTTCTGCGAACTCGTAGTCGTAAGAGTAGTAGTCCACGATCATTTCCAAGGGAGTGGAAGGAATCCTGTCGATCGAAACCTTATATATCCATAGTCACTTTTGTCCGCTTCATGTTGGAAGAAGAAGAAGAAGAAGAATGAAATGAGCTTAACTTGTTTTCGAGCCTTTGAAACGTGGAGATGGAGATATCATTCCGACCGCTAGGGGGCAAAGTTTTGGAGTACTCCTCTCCCAAGCTGTGAATCTTCTCCGACTCGTCTATGGCCGCCTCAACTGCTGCTTTCTCGTAACGCCCACCACTGAGTTGAAACGATCACACAGTCAAGTAAGTCTACACGATGAAGGAGAAGAGAAAGGAGAAGGTCATGTATGTCTCAGGGATCTACTCTTGCTTGTAGGTGTTGGAGGAGAGATTACTGTAGTCCGATCTGAAAGTCCTGAGGCCAAGCTGCTGTGCCATCTCCCATACGGGGTTCTGCTTTTCACCATGCACTCCTTCAATCCAGTTTGCTCCCGTCTCCACACTAAGATCTGCGAAGTAGGTGTTCCTGATGCGGCCACCGATGCGGTTTGTGGCCTCCAGGATCAGTATCTCCTTTACGCCCGCATCGGAAAGCGTCTTCGCCGCCGAGATCCCTGAGGAAGGAAGATCAAGTCGCCAAGTTCACGCAGATTGCAGTGTTCATGCCAAGAACTCTACCTGACATCCCTGCTCCAATGATGATAACTGATGCTGAATCCATGGCGGTCCCCAGTTAAGCTCTCTCTTCTTCCTCCCTTGAAGAAGATGATGATATGCACCAGGCAGCTGAAACCTCTATTTAATCTGACAGCATTCCGAGACAGCTCGAGCAGCAACTTTTAATGATCATTTGAACACGCAACTCCTCTATCGATATGAAGTAGAATTCAAGCATGTATCTTATAGTATTCCTCTACTTTATTGCATACAATGTGAGACTCCACCTGTGTCGGTCATTCTTTTATCCAGTCTTCTGTGACAGCTTAAGCGACGCCTCTCTTAATTCAATTGACTTTGGGCGTGCGATCCGTATTTCACGCCATCAATCTCTCAGATCTTACCACATATTATTAATCTGATGTTTCTGTACCTCATCAGTGTGACTCAAATTGTTTGGGTCAGTCTTATACTACTCTGAAATCTTGGATGGCCAAGTCTTAACATATTCTAATTTGCTGGTTATATTGAAAGTTCATGAGTCAACTCTACAAACCTATATTATGACTTGGGACTAATTGTACATTTTAAATGTAGATTAGTGGACTTGAAGGCCATATTATGTATGACTTGGAGCTTGATTTCTTAGCATTTCATTCTCTTATAAATTGTTGTCAATTAGTATAGTTTAGCCCAATATGATAAATCACCAAAATTTGATTTAATAATAATATTGTTGATATGTATAGCAAAAAAAAAAACATCATAGTGATGACTAGCCTAACTGCTAAAGATCTTAATATCCTATCGTAATATATTGGATTCAAATTTCATAATTTACTTTTAATAATAATATTATTATTATTATTAAAATAAATAAAAGGTGGTTATTACCAATAAAAAAATATTTTCTATTTAAACAAAGTATCATTAGATATTTTAATACGGAGGAAATTAAAAATTATTAATTATGAGAATAGATGAGCCGGCGCATCGCCTCTTCTTTACAACAAACGTTAGGAAAAAAACCCATTATCCCTTAGCCGTAACTAATGTAAATTGGTAAGGCTATTTAAGTCTTTACGGTGGAAGCTCTTAGTTATATGTCAATAAAGCAGCGGTCTGTGGCCGCGGAGAAGGGGAGTGCGAAACGGGGAAGAGAAGGCGAGAGAGAAGAAACAAGGCACCCAACGCCCTAATTTTGCTCTCTTCGAAGCCCGTCCTTCCATCGATCGAGATAAGGAGAGGAGAAGAAGAGGTTGGGGTTGCGTCGGGGATCTCAAAATGGTCAGTTATTATTTCTTCTCTTCCGTCTTTGTGGTGGTGTCTAATTCTTCGTCATGTCTCCCGATTACTTGTTCGTTCTTTTCGCTTTTTCTTGGAGTTCGGGAGTGGTTTTTCTACCCGATTCGCTTTTTGTTTCTTGAAGCAGTAATCTATTCAAACAACGATATGTTATACCGACCAAGAATATTTCTTCCTCGATCTTTTTTGTTTCTTGACGCCGTATTTTGGTTCTTGGAAATTAATCGAGGGTCATATCATGTGTTCAGCGAAGGATGTATTCTTGGTGGGAATCGTTTTGCTTCTTTCCTAGATTCTTGGCGTTTAATTGGAAATCGGAATTCGTTTCTTGAGGTTGAGGTCCTTTATCACCTCTGTGCCAATGGATTTCTTTGGTTGCGAGTTTGCAACTGACTCCTTAGCGGTCTTCAGATTTTGATTAGTTCTCGTTTATCCACAAGTGAACTTTTGTTTATTCTGAGACTTGACAACAGCATAAATTGGTAAGAAGAAATCGAGACAAAGTGCAGCAGTTTATGGCAATTAATGGAACGAGGTATACTTGTTACTTTACTGTGCAGTCTGGTCTTTGATTTCCCTATTATTGATTTATGTTCAGCTTTCTTTTGGTAATGTTATTCCATTTTTACCTCGGCGCTCTTTCTTTTTTCTTCTCTCGTGGAAAGCCTACTGGAGTAAACTGATCGGATCGGAAGCAGCCGAGAAACAATATACATAAAAAAAGAATAGAATTATAATTTTAAAATTAAAATTAAGAAATTTATAAATCCGTCATTGTATGTTACATAAAATTATAAGCTATGCCTTTAGCTAATTATATGTTGTATACCAATAGATATACAACTTAACAAATTATTACTTATAATGTACGACTTCAAGTCATAAGGCAGGATATAGCTTTATCTAGTCTGCATCCTTCTATAGTGCAGCCTAAGGTAGAGTTGAAGACCACATTTTCCCATCATAAATTCTCCCTCTTTCTCTTTCTCATATTCTCTCAGTCTCTTATTTTTTATTTTCTCCCTTTTAAATCCAGTAATAGCCATGACTTGACTAGTTTTTTATGCTAAATATACCAGAATTAGCTGAAATTAGTTGATTGATTTGACTGAAAGTCAGATGATTTGAATGAGTTCTAACCGATCTTTCGAGAATTTTTGGTTGATTCAGGATTTTAAGAAAGAACATAACTTCTGAGATTGAAATGGACCAAATTAATAAAATGGCTGAACCTATTCTGGATTGAGAAATTTTAACAATTATGAGACTTCAATTTTGGTAACTATGGGAGTTCAATGGCAAAATTTGATCAATGTAGTCCTCTCCGACTTGTTCAGACATTACGGTTTGTTATTGTTCTAGTATTGACAGTACTAGTAGTCAACTGGTCATACTAGTTCAGAATTCGGATGATCTTTTTGTTGCCTTGTTGACTTAAATACCTATTGGTTGTGATCGAAAAGCAACTAGTCATTAAATTAATATGTAGTTGATCCATGTTCTCTTCTTGTCATAAAAATCCCAACCTGTTTCTTTGTTCTTTAATGAGAAAGGCTATCAATTTGAAGTTTGATATACTTTTCATGTATCTCTATATTCGTAGGAGCATTAACTTTGATGAAATGATGTGTTTCCAAGTTTTAGTGTCTGAGATACAAAGAACAACCATTAGATACCACCTCAAATCACACTTCTTATCTCAGTGCTATCTTGAGTGCGCATTTCTCTTGTATGGCGGACCTCATGCTGCTTCTAATCTGAGTATTTTGCCTTAGATGGCTACTTTACTTTTAAGTTCTTAGAAAGTAATTAAAAAATGCTGGTATAATTATTTGAACAAAATCAGCATTTCTTTTCTGAGAATTTATAGTTTTACATTCCATGATGTGCTATTCTTTAATGTTTATGCATGTTGCGATGTTTTATAAGCATGATTCTGTTATTTTCACAGTGAAAGAGTTGCTCTTAAGGCATTGAAAGTGAGCAATTGGCATTTAGAGGAGGCTTTTCATATGTTTTATGGCCAACCACATACTAGACAGTTGTTGATTCTAGGCATCTTGAAGAGCTTTATAACAGATATAAAGGCAAGTTCTCCTTTGAGTAGTGAGTTCTTTTGTTTTGCCGTCAAAGATTTGTCTGCATACTTCCAGTCACTATTCTTTTTTTCTTTTTTTTTTACTGCTGAATTTTGGTTCTTCATAGTAGATCCCCATGCACTTGATACCAATCTTAGTTGCATAATCAGTATTGAGACTGAGATATTTTAAGGATGATATGATTGATATTAACAAAATCTTGAGATTGGATTAACGAGATTGATTGGTTTGCTGGAGATAATAACATGAAAAATAAGAAAAATGTAAACAATGTAATAACAAAAAAATTATAATCTAAAATTTTATGAAAAGGATACCATAATAAAATATTCCTTGACCTATCATGTTTCCTGTTGTCTATTTTATTTAAAGAATTATTTAAAGAATATGAATCTAAGATATAGATGAAAAAAATTACACTGAAAATATGTAGATTAATTTATTAAAGTTAACTAATATATATAGACGTTAGATTCTAGGATAACCTCAGGCAAGTAATTTCCCATTTGCTTACTTGACCTTAATTGTTGGAATCTTCTTTTCATTGTTTCTTCAGTCTTGTTCTATCATAAATGAACAATCATGGTGTTGGTATGCTTTCACCACTTGTTGCCTAAATATTATCAAATATGTTAGCATAAAACATTATTCATCAATTGTTCTCTACCTAATATCTAATCCTGCTTAATATTTAATTTTATGCTACTAATGCTGCAAGTTACTTGCTTATGTTTGGATTGAGTGAAATAAAATAATTTTGGTTGTGGCAGATCCTTGTGTTGATATGATACTGGTTGATGGTATAACCCTTTGCAGTGATACCGGTCTATTCTTCCATATTTGCATTATCTTATTATGTCTGAAGTGGTTTTGAGGTGGCAACAAGTGGTGCCATTTCTACTTTATTAGTCTTTGACTAAGATTTTTGACATATCTGGTGATAGAATCAATTTATGTATGAATAACTATTGCACATTGATTAAAGAAATATATATTCTGTTCAAAGTGTTTGCTATAAGTGATGGTTGTTTATTGGCACCAGTTATGTTTGACTAACAAAACAAGTTCAAAAGGGTACCTTTGGTATGAATTGACCAGAAAAGATGTTTTAAAGGAGACATTTCAAATTGAACATAATTTGAATGTCACATATGGTTTTTATGTAGTTAACATGTTAAGAGTAATAATACTTTGTAAGGGGGATATTTCATATTTTATCATGTTTCTTCTTTTATGTCTTCTTTTAGCACATTTATGTTCATCTTTTTTTCAGTATTTTCCTTTCCTTTTGT